>NC_136015.1:19202109-19209609 GCF_048128805.1 Centroberyx gerrardi
TTCCCATCACAGGGTGACAAAGCGTCTTAAGTGGCTGGGCTATAGTCCTGAAAAGTAGCTTGATGACTCTATTCATTTGGTGCCTGCTGAAGCCTCACCTTCCCATCACTTCTAATTAAGGAGGCAAAAAGGATCCAAACGCCTCCATGCAGAGGAGTGGAGAGGGGGATGAGGAGAGAGGTGATAGATGAGGAAAAAAAGAAAGGTGTCTTAGAAACTCAATGACTAAGAAATTATAGACTTTTGCACTTTGACGGTTGAGGAGCACTCATTCAGCGAAGGGAAGGAAAAAAAAAACGAAAAAAAAAAACATTACCTGACAGTTTCTCTCTGACACATTCTCGCGAAGGTGTGCTCCCTAAATTAATTCATGCTCAAACTTATAAATATTCAAATATTCAAACTGAAATGTGTACTCAGCAGTCAATCAGACTTCTTAGAAAATCAAGAGGTGTAAAATAAAGAGACTTGGAGACAACGGCACCTCTCTCTCTCTCTCTCTTATCTTCCCTCCGTCATTCAAACATTCAACGTTTCCATTTCAGCAGCGTTCCTTTGACCCCAGATGCCTTCCCAGGATTCAACCCCCTTCCCTCTGATTGCTAGTTCCTCCTCTCTGCCCTTTATTCTCTTGCACCCTTCAGCAATATACTGTATGCTGTGTTGCTCATTTTTTCTCTCCCTTTTTCTCTCTTTGTATTTCAATTCCCCCCTTCTCCATTTCTCCTCTCCTTCCACCCACATCCCTCCCTCTCCTCCTCTCAACTCTTGACTTCTCCCCACACACGGCCCTGTAAATACACTCTTTTTTCACTTTTCCCAAATATTTGATTCTCTTAAACAGCCTCCATTCAAACAGACAAGACTCTAGTGTATATATACATTTTTTTTTTTTTAAATCCATGTATTTTTCTTTCACTCCTCCCCCTTCACCCTCCTTTCCTCTCTACCCATCCTGCACACACGCTACACAGCTCATCTCTCCCTGTTCCCCTTTTCTCCTCCATCCCTCCACCCACTTCTCTATTCATCCCCCTCTCCTCTCCTCCCTTTATGCGTCCATCTCCCGGGCCTGTGTAACTCTGCAGGGACCAGCCATCCAAAGCCTGGCCAGTAATCCTCTCAGGATATTGAAATGCCAATCCCTCCTCCTCCCTGACCCACACCTCCACCCCATCTCTACAGCCTTCCTGCATCCCTCTCTTCCCCTCCGCCTCAACTAAAGGGCTTTGAATGTATCGCTGGGGGCCAGGGCATTCAACGGAAGTGTGTTTTGATCACGCACACACACACACACACACACACACACACACGCACTGTACAACGCAGATGTAAGATATCAATATTCCATTCCTTTCTTGCACACACTCACACACTCATACACAAATCAAGCATGAACCAATGCACAGAGCACATGGCATGCAAGCGTGGAAAAGCACACACACATGCAAACGCTATCATAAATGCACGCATGGACACACACACACACACACACACACACGCACACACCCCTAATCCACAGCTGGATAAGAAGCCCTATGAGCCTTGGGCAAAACTGATCCCCCATTTACCCGACCCATACCCCATCTCCTCACGCAACTCTAGTTATGTTTCTACCCCCCCGTCCCCCTCTCTCTCTCTCCCTCTTTCCCTTTATCCTAACATCCCCCCCCCGACACAAACCTCCCCCCCTTCCCTCTGGTGGCCTGGAGGTTTCTGATAAACCCCCATCCATCCAGAGAGAAATCCCCTCTTCTTCCACTGTGCATGTGCAAGCATGTGGCCTGAGGAGCCGCACTCTGCTTAAAGAATTCAATTTGTATTTGGTTTGAATGGAGGGTTTTAGTGTCACAAGGTCTTAACGCCGTTTCAGAGGCCTTTCATCCACTGGGAAAAAAACTGATTTGAGGGAAAACACTGATGCATAGATGTAAATTGACCCCCTGTGTGTGTATGTGGAGGGGGCTTTTTGGATATTATAGCACCCTCTAGCACCTTCCCAAGTTAGAACGTGGCCTTAAATCCTCACAGTCTTTCTGCATGGGCTGTCGGCCTCCAGCTAAACCACTACTCCCTGGTTTAGATTAAAGCAGAGAAAGCTTTAACACATTGCCCTACCCCGCTCACTGGCTAACAAGCTTACTGCGCACGGGAAACCACAGTGTAAGAGATGGAGAGAGAGAGTTGTAGAGGAGAGAGAGAGAGAGAGAGAAGTGGAGAGGTGAACCGGAAGGTGGGGGAGGCGATTATGTCGAGGAGAGGAGGTAAGAGAAAAGAGAGGACAGCGGAAAGAAGTCGGTGTGGATGGAGAGGCGGATGGGGGAGATGGTGAAGGGAGGTGCGAGGCGGGGGTGGGGGGGGGGGGGGGGTGGGGGGGGGGGGAGAGAGAAATTGCCATCTAAGAATAGTGGGAATAGGTGGAGAGCAGGAAAGGAGAAGACGGGGAAATGAGAAAGGAAATAGAGGGTAAAAAAAGAAGAGAGGGATATAGAGGGAGGCAAAAAAAGAAGTGTAATAAAGTGATTATGAGGGAGAGAGAGAGAGAGAGAGAGAGAGAGAGAGAGAGAGAGAGAGAGAGAGTGTGAGGGTGTGTGTGCTGGGGCCCGTGTTAGCTTTGTTCCAAATCCCTGCTGCAGTATTTATAAAGGTCAGTGAGTTTTGATGGTGTAAAGTCTGTGTGGAGGCGCACACACATGCAAACGCACACACACACACACACACACACACACACACACACACACACACACACACACACACACACACAGCACTAGCTCACCACACCCTAAGGGAAAGCTGTGCACCGAGGAGCGCACGTGAGAGGGTTCAGGTGATGGTTAGCTGGTTAGCTGCTGATGTGAAACACGCTTTGCTAACCATGTGAGGAAACCACAGGCTCAGAACAACACACACGTGACGCTGTGAGGCCGCTTTCCTGAGACGAGACACGCTGAATCGAATGCTAAAACGCATCTCAAAATCAACTCAGATACTGTAGATCACTGTATCTCTTTCTGTAAAGCTTCGTCTTAGTCACACACACACACACACAAACACAGCACCAAACGTCGGCCTAAATCCTCTCTGACACAGAAAGTCTTCTGAAACCCCCGCAAACACACTCTCCTAACCCCTTGTCCAATCCCCCCGGATGACACGACCAGCGGAACAACACACACCCTAATACCCCATAATAACCACACATCAACGCCATGGCAACCGCTGAGAAGACAGACAGACAGACAGAGAGGGGGAGATAAAAGGGAGAAAGCCTGAAAGAAGCAAGGGGGACGGGAAAAATAATCACCACGGGTTTGTCCTTTTCTGATGTAGTGTCCCTAACCTTGGAGCTGGGGCTTTCTGGCTAAATCTCTTTAGGGAGTAAAAGCTTAAGGCTAGCTTGTTAGCCATGTCTTGTCGGCCTATATATTAGCGTTAGCCATGCTAGCGCAGACTCCCTATTGATGTCAGATCAAGGGGCTCGGTATAAGCAGACAACACAACAAACATTCTTCTAAAATATTCTTCAAAACCATGAGGCTTGCTTTTGAAATGTCTGGGACAAAAACATCAGCACAGTAAATTAGAAGGGGTCTATGAAAATCCACCAGACTGACTTTAGCTTCCTGTGGACAAGTGAAGTTTACAAAGCCCTGGGTGGAGTGCAATTAAGATGTCTTCTCAAAATTGTTGATATGTGAAGAGGGGTAAAAAAAATATTGGTGATTCTTTTTGTGAAAACAGATCTACTTCTCTAGCAAAATATTCAAAAGTTTGGACATTTGGAAAGGTATGTACGGACACTAAACCACACGTCATTGATATCTGTAATATGACAGTATAATTGTAGATTGGTCAAAATTGTGGAGATCATTCACACACACACATACACACACACACACACACACACACAAAGCTGTCCTTCAGGCCCAAGCTCCTCACTCTATGTGGTCCAAATGTCCAGATGTTACACTTACATAACCTTCCTTTTTACAGTTGGTCAGCAAGGGAATCTAGGGCACTGACACACACACACACACACACACACACACACACACACAGTACTCTTTACTCAACCTAAATCTACTTAAATCCACCCTCTTAATACAGGCACAATCTCGGTCATACACCACACTCACACTCAATATGGCAACTAAAAACACTCGAGGCATGTTTTTACACACACACACACACACACACACACACACACATCGTACTTCCTTCATCACTTATCACTAAGAAGTGCATCCCTTTGCTGTCATAAATGATAACTATCCTTAACTGACTTGGCACTAACCAGGGAATCATACTGAGTGCTGCTGCCATCTCCGCACTCAAACTAGTCTGACTTTAACAATTCTCCATTCATTATGCAGCGCATTTCTCTAGGCTAATTACCAATTAGAGGAAAAAAACACACTCTCATTTTCATACCATTCTCATTTTTTCGTCGTTTCTCTCTCATCCGCTTTCTTGTGCAGCGTCTTTCATTCTCTCTCCCCTCGTAATTCTTTTGCTTTGTCATGCCTTCGCTCCTCAGCAGTGTATTTCTCTCAGCATTCTCAAATGAAAGATTTGCTCCATATATGCTTGACAAACAAACTGAGTAAACAAGCTTTTCAAAAATTATGCATAGGAGATGAGATGGGTGAATGTGTGTGTCTGTGTGCCTATGTGTGTGTGTGTGTGTAAGCCTGAATGTGTGTTGTGCCTGCTTTTGTGTGTGTGTGCTTACACATATTTGCATGTCTGTATATGTGCATACGTGTGCATGTATAGGTATGTGTGTTCCTGCATCTGTGTGTGTGCGTGTCTGTGTTTGTGTCTGCTTGTGTACATGCATGTGTGTGTTTATGTGTGTGTGTGTGCGTGCGTGTGTGTGTGTGAGAAGTCTTTTCACAGTTGAGCTCCCCCAAATAGTGTTGTTGCAGAGCTGGTTGACAGGGCTACTTGGCTAAGTGCTTTTTCAAGCCCCTGGCTAATGGCCTGCTGAAGGCTTCTGCTGATGAAAATGAGATCACCTCCACCGCCTGAGACTTTTAGCTCTGTCTGCGGTGACAGGCAGCGCTGTCGGCGGCAGGGGGTGTGTGTGTGTGTGTGTGTGTGTGTGTGTGCTATGAGTGTATGCACAAAGAAAAGCCACGTACATGTAGGTTTCAATGCAAGTGTGAGTGTGTGTGTTTACAAGTGAGTTCAAAGGTCACCGTGTGTGTCTGCGGGTGTGCATGCCTGTGTATTTGTGTACAGGTATATGTATGCGTGTGCACATGTGTGTATGTATATGTATGTGTGTGTGTATGTGCATGCTAAGGTTGGGCAATTGGATGAATATGTCGGGAGGAGCAGCAATTGATTGAATTCATCGCCGGTGGAAATTCCCCTGCCAATGTTTTGCTAATTTAAATTACCTTGATCTTTTGTAATTTAAAATGTAGCCTGGTGCAAGACACTCAAATGAGGAAGCGCACGCAGGGAGAACAATTATGAAGGTAGCCTAAACACACCTGACATTTCTCAGAGGCGACCTCAGGATGTGCTGGTTTGTCCCATTTGAGTATCTTGTGCTACTGCTTCCTGATGGGAATGCACCGCCGCCTCGTACTTGCTCAGCAGTTTTATTCCTGACTGTGAAGACTTGTGCTATAATATGCATGTAAAATGCCACTTCCTTGCACATTTAAAAGCTAAGTTTGCGCGTGCCTGCAAGTGTCTGTGTGTGTCTTAAGTATCAAACCGCGACTCACCAGGCAGACTGGTTGACACGTTGACCTGTGTGTAGAACCTCTTGTTGGGCAGCAGCTCCGACACGCCGTTCAAGGCTTCCACAGTGAAGGTGTAGTTGGTGTTGGGCAGGAGATTGACCACGGTCACCGTCCTCTCCGTCAGGCCGAGCTGCTGGGGCACAAAGCCAACGCTGGCCCCGCACGGCTCGCACTGGCCCGCCACGCAGCGCCGGCACCCCACGCTGTAGGTCAGATCCACCCTGCCGCCCGTGTCGGAGGGCGCGGCCCACTCCAGGATCAGCGTGGACTGCTTCAGGGTGTAGACCAAGTCTCGAGGCGGAGAGGGGGGGCCTGGGAGAGAGAAAGAGGCAAGAGAATTGGTAAATATTAGAGGTGCAATGACATGCTGAGCTCATGTTTCGTTCTCTATATCGGAATTAGGTTCATCAGGTTCACAAACTTTTATATTTTGATATATTGTTACATCCCTAGTGAATTTATGACTCTTCTCTGAAAAAGAAAAAAAAATCAATCAAAAAAACAAAACAAGACAGAGAGAGGACCAACAGATAATGTATATCCCCATTTGTAAACATCAATACTTTCAATCAAATGCATCTTTGCTGCAGCACTACCTGCAGCAATTTAATTTGATGAAGCTTCTTTGCAATTTACCACATCATGTCTCCACATGTCTCAGGAATCCAGAGGAAGAATCCAACCTAACCAGTCTGCCAACATACTGATCTGTCTCAAAATCTATCTCACTGTGTATTTTAGTTTACATCTGGTCAAGCCTCTTGCACAAAATGGAGAGATCACAGCAGCTTAAAGAGTAACTTAACACCAAACCCAAATCTGTGCCATCTGGTATTGGCTGATCTTTGGTGCCAGATGATGTCACCACCTGTTGTATTCTATAGAAGGTGACATCACCTGGCAACAAAGATCGGCCAATAGCAGATGGCAATTCAGTAGCATTCTTTTTGCCATTAGATGCCAGGCTTTACACTGATTTGGGTTTGGGGTTTAGTTGCTCTTTAAAGGTTAAAGTTGCAGGCTTGTGACAAGAAAGTTGCCAATTTGAATCCCTGGATTGGTGGGGAAAATCTAGCTGGTTAAACTGACCACAGACTACTACTAATAATTGTCAAGGTGCCATTGAGTGAGGCACTTAATCCCCAACCAGTCCACTGAGTTATTCAGTCCCCACCGGAAGACTACTTACTATTGGCATGCGTCCAAAGCAAAACTTCCCTGGATAAATAAAGTTTAAAACATATTTGATTGCAATGTAGTCATCTGCATGACTTCAAAAGATTACTTCAACTTCATATTTGCTGAAGCATGAGATCTTGCGCATGATTGGATGCAGTGAGTATTTTGGGTATTATGGCGTGATTGCATGGGCTCAGGTTGTACATCACGCTATGGTAATCCTGTTTCATGCAGGATTCGGCTTTAAGAAACAATTGATTTGCTGAGAACCACTTGATCCTGATTGGTATAGGCAAGAGAAAAGTACTGGCATGTACTGGTGTGCGTGCCATTGTTGTGGTGTACATCTGGCAGCAGAGTACATAAGACTTTTATTGGATTGAGATCGAAGAGGGATTACAGATGATGCAGAAAGACAGCAAAAACACTGAAAATAAAACCAGGGCTAAAAGTAGCAGCTGGATAAATCTTTAATATATGGTTTATGTGTGTGTGTGTGTGTGTGTGTGTGTGTGTGTGTGTGTGTGTGTGTTTTGACAAAAAAGGAGGAATTCTCTCCAAC
>NC_136015.1:19214609-19292109 GCF_048128805.1 Centroberyx gerrardi
GCTGGGAAAGAGGATACACAGAAATACACCACATCAGATATGTCGAAGGAATTTGATTTGACGCTATTCCTTTATCTCAGCAGGGGAAATCCCATTGAGAGCCATGTGAGAGTTCTGTGCAGGGAATGAACACATACAGTCAGATATATCTTGACACAAAAGACATTAAAAACCATGAGAAAGGGTGAAATCTAAAAACTTCTCAGACATCTCAATATTATAAATCCATTAATGCACTTTATAGCTCTTTTCAAAATCAATTTAAAGTCATTTTCTATCGTTTAAGTAGAGTATTATCACTTCATTGCAGCACAGAAACTCCAGATTGCACTCAGGCATAACAGCATTTTAAACGTGAAAAAAAAGCTTTAATGTCCCTTTACATTCTTGCGAGAGTAAATTAAGGATGGATGGAGGAAAAAATAGAAAGCAAGTGAATGCAGAGGGAAGGATAGAGGAGATAAAAAATAGGATTAGGGGAGAAAAGTAAAGGAGCCTCTGGCTAAGTCCATCTGACAAACACAACTCTCATATAACGTGTGATTGCTGGCCTTGGCAAATGGCATCGGAGGCAGCTGGGATCGTCTAGATGGGATTCAACCAGCTAGGCAAATAAGAACAGGCCATGTGAACCTGCAGGCACGCAACCGCAAGACCTCAAACTTCTTTTGCTGTTGTTTTCCTCTTTTTTTCCTCTCCCTGCCGTTAATGTCTATAGTGATAGCTGACTCCACAACAGAGAGAGAGAGAGAGAGAGAGAGAAAGAGCAGACAAAAAGGTGGGAGAGGGCGATAAGCACTCATGACCCCATACATGCACCGCACACAAGAATACACAACACATAACAGAGCTCCATCAGTGCATGCGTGACAACACGCAACACACTCACACACACGCACACAAACACACACACACAGAGAATAAAACAGGTTATTTTACACTCTCTCTCTCTGCGGTTTCATTTTCCGCTTGCCGTGGCTTTGTAGCGGGTGATAATGGGTGTGAAATCAGGCAGCCAGCTAGCGAGCGCCGCTCTGGTCTCCCCTCTTCTGAGACTGTATTCTAAACAGCAGGCCTACATTAGCTGCTCCGGTACGCTTTTCTCCCTCTCGCCCTCGCTCCCCACCTCTCTTTCTGCCTCCCTCTATTCTCTCCATCTCTCTTATCCCTCTTCCACTCTTCCTGGCTCTCTTCCCATCCCTACTTTCTACCCATCTCCCCCCCCTCTCGTCTCTCTCTCCCATCTGCCCCTTCTCGTGTTATTCCCTCCCCAATCTACCTCCCTCCCTCCCTCTCCCGCCTTGAAAAACACATAACCACCGCCATCGGGGCTGCCTCTTCCCTGGTGTTAATTCCCCAGGTCTGAGTGGCTAAGTGGGGCTCTGAGGAGAGACAATAGACGCGAGAGCACCTCAGCCACCTCTACTGCTGTGTCACACTGGAATACAGTCAATTATGCAGAGAGGAGACGACAGGCGGGCGTGCGAGACGGACGAGTCGAGTGTGTACGCACACACAGAAAGTACGAAGGCACACACAAACCTGCTGTCGTGAAAATGTCTTTCAGTGTCTGTCGTTCGCCAAGATACAGACACAATAATAATGACAGGGCCTCTGCTTTTTCACCTCTTTCTCTCCGACACTTTTAAACAAATTTAAACAGCTTTTAAACGGCACACACACACACAAAGGAACTGCAATCACACACCGATTAGCAGGCCCCTCCAGCCTCCCCTGACTCTGACCAGAGTGAATGTGCATGTGTGGGTGTGCATGCATGCCTGTTTGCGTGTTTTTTTTTTTTCCTTTTTTGTGTGTGTGTTTGTGCACGTGTGCTGTGCATGTCAGCGTGTGTTTATGTCTGCGAGTGGTGCATCAGAGGCTGTAAGAAGCTTGTAATCGACTTTCTAATGTCTGTCATTACACAGAGAAAAGCCTCTCGCTTTCAGCTCACAGCACAGCCAAGCATGGAGACAGAACAGAAACACTCACACACACACACACACACACTCACACACTCACACACCCTGTCAAACGGCGCCGGAGTAGATTCTCTTTGTTCCCGCCAGTGCTGCCACTTCCTTTCCCTCACCAAGCCAAGAACATCAAGCGTGAATAGCACCCGAATCAAGGCGAAATTATGCATAGATCTATGAGAACAGAAACGGGCTTCGCATTTTCTACCAATCATGCTTAAAAGCAGGCTAGCCAGATTTGAGGCTGGCTGCAATTCCGAGTTATCTCTTCAATTCAGTGTGGATACACATTTTGCCAGCCCACCTTGGAAATGTGTGTCTAATGATAGGGGTGTATCAAGACAATATGCACAGCCCAGATAACAAAAGAAGCTGGCGTCACTCGCTGCCCGTCATTCTCTACAGTCAGGATCGTTCGCAGGGCCGCCAACCGCCACTGCCAGGCAAGGTCATGTCAGTCAAAATGGGCCAGCTGCCATCTGCCAATGGGAGGAGGTGGAATCTCTAAGAAGCATCCAATGGGCAAAAAAAGGCGGATGCTGTGAAAGGAGATCACTCCAATCGTTTAAAGACACATTTTTTTGGTCTCTTCTTTGCTTTTTCATTGCCAAGGTATGTGAGTTGAACTGGAAATGAGAGCAATAGAGAGAGGAGGAGAGAGGTGGGGGAGAGGAATGGAGAGACAGAAGGAGAGATCTGCCAGGACAGCTGGCAAACCAACTGATCAATTTGTCCTATGTGCCGACTGGGAGCCTTGATTAAATGGAACATGGCGACACACACGTGCGAACACACACACACACACACACGCATGCACACAAACATACACACACACACACAAGGTTATTCAAGGTGTAATAATATAGATATGCAGCAACATTCCAAGTCCCATAGGGAAGGAGGGGGGGAGACAAACAGCAGTGAGAGATACCTGAGAGAGAGAGAGAGAGAGAGAGAGAGAGAGAGAGACCAACAGACAGATGGTGTGTGATAAAGAAGAGATAGACAGAAAGAGAGATGGAGAGAGACAGAGAAAGAGAGACAGACAGTAGGCTACATACTGTTCAGAGGAAGGACACAAAAGAATGAGAGAGAGTGGGCTCATAAGACGGAGCTAGACAGGAACACAGAGAAAACAGAGAAAACAGAGAGGCAGGTACAGAAGTGTAAAGCATACGGAGGAGAGGCAATGAAAGAGAGAGAAAGGTATGACAGAGGGAGTGAGACTGAGGTCATGTATGAAGGGAATATATGCAGCAGCAGGACCGACGTCCAGTCAGAAGCTGCCAGAAGCCTGAGGGTGGACGACACTACTGACAGAAGAGAAACACACACACACATACACACACAGCTAGCCACGTTGTAGCAGAGTGCCGCACTGAGACAGACATACACACACACACAAATAAGGATAGACAGGAAAAAACACAGACAGACAAACACAGAGAGTGAAAAGCAATATCTGATGAAGGCCATGAGGCTGAAAGGTCCAATAAGAGAGATTATGGACCTGAATGAGAGCTGTACTTTATTTTTTACCTGAACACAGACGGCGAGACATTCGAGCGATCTAACAGGTGTATATTAACGCTGGCTGACTGAACAGGCAAAAAGTCCAAAAAATATTCAAAAGAGATGATATTACAAAGTAAAAGCAAAATTAACATCAATTCAATGAGCTCTGGAAAATTGCTTTAATCGGCTTTGTCTTTCTGCTAGAGATCACTTTGCAGTTTGCCCTTCTCCATCTCACCCCCCCCCCCCCCCTCCATCTTTACTCTAACCTCAAACATGCCCATTAATAAATCATGAAGCACTTAATACAATAAATGTGAGCAATGAATTGTTTCTGTGCCTCCCTGACAGCTTGTATTAATGAATATTAATACGAGTAAAAGAGGTTTGCTTTAGCCACTTGCACATACGGTACACACGCATTCTAACCCCCACCGTTACACACAAGCACATATACCCACCGCACGAGCACATCACACCTACACAAACAGACACACACACACACACCCACATATGCATGCACTCACAAACACAACTCAAAACCCCCCAAAAAAGAGGCCGTCATATTTGGCTGTAATTTAGCCTCAGTTTGAAATGTCAGGGTTACATTTGTTTTGGAGGGGGTACGGGGTGTGGAAGGAACGAGTGATAAGCAGAGGGGGGGGTGGGGGCAGAGAAAACAGAGAGGGGGGGGGGGGGGGGGGGGGTTGACAGATACAGGAGGGAGAGAGGATGCGATTCCAGCAGGTGGAAATCAATAATTCAGAGAGCTCTAATTCAGATCAGTGCCTCTGTGTGGCTGATGCTGATTCTGA
This sequence comes from Centroberyx gerrardi, assembly GCF_048128805.1. NCBI lineage: Eukaryota > Metazoa > Chordata > Actinopteri > Beryciformes > Berycidae > Centroberyx > Centroberyx gerrardi. The sequence goes on from NC_136015.1 coordinate 19,218,916, forward strand.
TGCTAATTCAGCGAGCTGGTAGGCAGCTCATCCGCCGAATGAGTTCTCATTAGCATCAAACAGGGAGAGGGCTGTTTTTAAAGGTCTCATTTACACACACACACGCACACACACACACACAACCAGGTCTTCCAGGTCAGACAGGTAGGCGGGATGGAGGGAAATGATTGATGGGTACATTTTAAAGTATTTCAGGTTGAGTCAGATTATGACAGCATGGCATAATGAGGGAGAATATGGTGCCTGGATCAGTCTGGATTAGACTCACTGAAACCAGACCAAATTGGATCAAAATCAGTCGCCCAACTGAATCCAGTATTTTAGTAAATAATAGCACTTAGGATGAAGCAAACGTTAAGGTCCAAACCGGACCAAAACAAGAGGTAGGCTTTAGCAGAAATGAGGTTTTACACATACACTCGTTTTTTTTTTTATCAAGACGGAGACTTACTCTCCATTTGCCATACTACTTTCATGCCAGTTCTCAGTGTCAACAAAAGTGTTCATCCATTCTTCTCTACAAATGAAGGTGCTCTTCAGCCACTTCTCAAAAAAAGGATGAAGGGCAGAGGTCTAGAGATTAAGAAACCTTCAGAGAGTTGTCTCACTCTAAACAACTGAAGGAACGCTCAGTAAACTCTTGTTGCTTTAATGACACAATTTTCTCTGAGAAGCAAATACTTAAATGAAAGAAGTTAATAAACTGCAAGGTAGTTATATTTTCTTTGACTAAGGCGATATAGACACAAAACAGCACTTTTTAGAAGACTGTACAAATCAATCTATATTCTGTATCCTATTCCACTATTTCCACCATTAAATTTCATTTCACTTGAACCTGGCACACAAAAATGAGAATAGCACAGACAATAAAAACAAAACAGAGGACATAGTAGTGCAATGACAGGTGAAGTATCACGTATTGAGTAATCAGACTTGGGAACTCAGGTATTACAGCAACTGATGCAAAAGTAATCCTGCTACACTTCTCACTGTCTCTGCTTTTCTTGCGACAACACCAATTTTCTCTGACGCCACACGACCCGGTGTCATAACCCGCCGCGATTTGAAGATGTGATGTAACCTCGAATTACAGCACAAATCCCTGTTATTAGCTCACAGTAAAGACCCACTCTGAGTCCACCCACTGACTGACTGCTGCCTTACAGTGCAATCAGAGTGATAGCTCTTGCGCTGTGCCATTTAGGTCAGTGCTTTGCCTTATTATTTTATTCTCCGTTCTGCCCTGGTTACCACAGACTGACACCACACAGAGAACACAGGAGGATAACTAGCGAACAACGCCGCCGGGGGTATTAGCGTCAACGGCACTGTGTACGAGCTGCACATGGAGATATGTCTAAATCCGCCAACAAACACACACACACACAAAAAACACAGTAACACATGCACACAGACACAATTACACACACTTGCATGAATGCACACACCCACATATTCATTCACTGGCTCTCTCACACAGACATGCACTTACACAAACAATGTTTAACAATAGCACAGTGGTTACATCACAAAGAGGACGCGACAACAGAGAGGCCTTAGGTTACATCATAGACCTGGTTTTGCTGAAGCGCCAGGCCTGTACTGTCAGCATCAGAGACACAGAGCCACACACACACACACACACACACACACACACACACACACACACACACACACACACACATCAGGACAGGATGAGATAAGGAACACACAGGCAACCGGGCAAAGAGACAGACAAACAGAAACACACACAAATACGCCTAAGATAGGAGAGGATCAAGTACAAACACGCTCACACTCAGACAGCCAGATAGAAACACACACCGAAAGACGCACACACACACACACACACACACACACACCTGCACACAAAGACTCTAAAGGTGAGGATGAAGTCGAAACAGAAAATCGCACAGACAAGATCAGCACAGTAGTAAAAAATCGAATGCACACAAACAATATTCCAACAAAACAGATGGACAGGAGATGCATATGTGCATTTCATGACCACTACTGATTCACTAGGCACTGGCATTTGAAAAACATTTCACATACACACACACACACACACACACGCACACACAGAAGTCAATCAGGGACTCTGTTGACAAGGCATTTTCTTCTTCTGTCCCTGTGTTTCCACCCTCCACTCTAATACCCGTGTCACTCTGACGTTCACCTCTCTCACATCTCATCTTCTCAAAATAGCTCTCGACTGTTATCAGTTCTGCTCCCTGCCCACCGCAGCCCATTCCCCCCCCTCCCTCCCCTCGTCCCTCCCTCCATCATGTTTGCACTCTGCCACCCTCCCTCCCTTTTTTGTCCATTACTGTCTCTCTCCCTCCTTTTGCTCAAGCCATCATTTTATCAGGGTTTATCAGAGCAGTGGAACCCAAGACTGGATGGGAACAAGGGCTTTAATTTTCAGGATATTACCTCCTCCTCATCTCCCCTCCTCATCTCACGGATGCACACACACACATTTCATTTACATTTCAGGCATTTAGCTGATGCTCTTATCCAAAATCACCCGTTGCTCCATTCTCCGTTTTCATTAAATGCATGTTTCATAGACCAAAAACACTTTTACTTAGTAAATAATGGTAGCAGACTTAAAACCAGATATATGGATTTATTTATTTATTTTTATTTTTTTATCAACCTTGGCCTAAAGCCTCATGACCTAATTGCAACATCATCAACCAGGGCTTGAAGCAATCATGTTCTCAGTGTGACATCATCAACTCTGGCCTCAAGCCTCACACCCTAATTTTGAAATCCCCAACCTTGGCCAGTGGTCAGTGTGTGTGAGTGTGTGTAATGTCTGGCCTTTTTGTTTCCTGTTCCTGTCCGTGTGATGGATGGTTTCCATTTAGTTCAACCACACAGCCGTTTATTTTATGTGCACGTCTGTTCCAACACCACAGCACACGCACGCAACCGCGCACTAGCAAACACACGGGTGTGTGTGTGTGCACATAGCAAGTACACCCAAGTTTCAGGCAGCCATATACACACACACACATACACACACACAAGCTGATCCACATGCCTCTACATGCTAATGTACACACACAAACACACCTAGGATACAAAAGCAGTACAATCAGCAGATCAGTATCCATCATCACACTGTTAAGTGGACTGACACAAGAAATGATTCCTCTTGTGAATGGCTGACAGACAAAAAGGAGACGGAGACGCGAATGGAGAAAGAGAAATAGAAAAGAGAGAGACACAGAGAGGATGGAGAGTAAAATACTGTAAAAAAAAAAAAAAAAAAAAAAAGTTACCCAGGAGCAGCCTGTGTGTGTGTGTGTGTGTGTGCGTGTGTGTGTGTGTGTGCGTGCGTGCGTGTGTGTGTGTTTATTAGGATAACGCCAATCGGTCGAGCGTTAAAAGGTGGCCTGCAGGCCCTGAGCCTTCACATCCCACTGATACCCATTATCATCATCATCTCCGCCACCATCACAAGCAGATGGACAGTCCCACAGGTAGCGCTCCTTACTGCGCTCACACACACACACACACACACCTCTATATGGAAACAGCTTGCAGCAAGGAAGATGGGTTCAGTGTGTGTGTGTGTGTGTGTGTGTGTGTGTGTGTGTGTGTGTGAGAGAGAGAGAGTTTGCACGTGCATAAAATGTAAGTGATTGTTAATGTTGGGGTAATGTGTTTGTGTGTGTGTGTGTGTGTGTGTGTATTTATGCATGTGTGCTTTTGAGCAATACCAGGGAGCATCCTAGTCATTTGCATGGTAACCACATCAGCCGCGAGTCAGCGAACATGTTTGCATGTGAATGTCAGGCAATTTCAGGTCGAGCGCTTGCAAAATGAGATCCAATATGATTCGCTCCTTTTCAGCAGTCATGCTGTTGTGCCGTGTGTGTGTGTGTGTGTGTGTGTGTGTGTGTACCTTTTTTCCTGCCTGTCATATGTTCGCTAAAATACAAATCCTACTTCAAACTGAGATGGAAGATGGCTTGTGTTGAGAGAGGTAATATTGATTCGCAGCGCTGGTGAAGGTTATACACACTAGCCGTTTAAAGTGACGCTCACATCTCTTCCCATTTGCAATGGTGACATGTAATATCATTCTTCACTTGTCTCATTTGTTATGTACAAAGATGTAGCTAGCCCGAGTCTATGCCTAGAGCTATACATAACAAGCACCGAGTCATGAAGAGTGTATGTATGAAGGTACTGTGATTATCTGTGTGTGTGTGTGTGTGTGTGTGTGTGTGTGTGTGTGTGTGTGTGTGTGTGTTGTTGGGGATTGAAATAAACAGTATATAATCCTCAGAGGAAGAAAACAACTGGAAATCCTGACAAATAGCTTGCTGCAGTTGATCCGGACCATAATGCACCCTGACACGCATCCACGGATCTTACATTCCCTAAACATTCAATAATATATGCAAATGGAATCTATTCACACACACACACACACACACACACACACACACATACACAATGGTGAGGACATTAGGGGAGGCAAAAGGGAGAGAAGAGGGGAGTTTTGTTTTCTTTCAGAGCAGACCCCTCATCTGTGTGTGTGTGTTTGTTGAATATGGCCTGGTTATGGAAATTAATGAGCATAAACTTCAGCCTGCAGTCTGTTGTGACACGCCAATTTCATCTGATTCCTTTGAATCGGCTATTCAAATTTGGGATGTGAACTTGAATGAGGCTCGCCTACTAATGATATCCCATTTTCATTTGCCTCATCTGAATCAGCCATTTTCATTAAGTCTGTGACCCAGATATAGACGAAACGGGCTGATAAAATTGATTCCCATGAGAATAGACGGATGAGCTGCATATCCTTAAGTACGGAGGAGGAGAGAAGAATAGATGGAATAAGCGTAGAGTATTAATCCAGTATCTTGTCGAATTGTCAAATGAGAGGAGGTCAAAGGTAATCAGATAACTCCTCGACCCTGGAAGAAACACGCATTAAAGTAATTTAGAGTGGACAAGGATAGAGAAGGTGTGTATCTGTGTTCATGTGTTGAAGTTTAATTATTGGCATGAGTGTGCCTGTGCCTGTGTGCATCTTTACAGCATATTAGTGCTTGATGTGTGTGCCTGTAGCAACTGGATTAGAGGTGTGTATTCTAGTCTGCCGTGGCCAATATTAGCCTCCTGACAAAGAGTCTATTATAGGGGATCTACCATCTGGTTATGCATTATCTGCTCCACTCTGCCAGCTTACAAGACTCACTACTGTTCCCGTCTCTTCTCTCGCTCTCCTCTGTTTCTCTCTCTCACACACAGAGAAATAAATTCTCCTAAGCCTCACTCCTTGACCTGACTGACCCTCATTTGACGTTTGACCTGTGTGTATAAAGCAGGGTCATAAGGTCAAATCCCAGTGTGCGTGGTCTACAGGGGGAACTGGAAATCATCATTTCCCTTTCCCTGCATATGAAATAAATCATTTCAGCCCATGTTTAACAAGCTTTTGACTTGATCTGGGATGGATTTCTCAAAAACACTTCAACATTAACATCAGCCTCGAATTGCAGAGATGCGCCTCTTGTACTAAAACACTTTCAGGAAATATCTTGATCCCAGAGCAATGAATAATGTAGGTCCCCCTGCTGTGATGCATCTCATTCGATCCAATCTGAGAGTCAAAACTAATGTTTGATCAGCAGCGCTCTATATGCTAGTCATTTTACCACCCTGCATCTCCCCTGCTATAAAACACGACTGCAGAAAACAAGTGGCACTTCCATGATGGCTACGTCAAGCTCAACTGACCATCTCATGGTATCAAAGGCAAACCTAATCCCTCATCAGCACTCAATCTGTGAGATGTTTGAGATCCAGCGTCCCTGATCCAAAGTTATTAAAAAGCTGAACGGCTGCAGAGATGGATGGAGGGAGTGGTGGGGGGTCACTTGGACCATAAGGCTGATTAAGTGTTTTCATGGGGGGGCGAGTCACGGTCAGAGCATACGGCAGTTAAAATGTTTTTGGAGTGTGTGTGTGTGTGTGTGTGTGTGTGTGTGTGTGTGTGTGTGTGTGTATGTGACCCTGTGTGATGAGGGACAGTTGGTCTATCAGAGAGATGAATGAGGTGGGTTCATCCTCCAACATTCCCCCTCACTGGGTTTAATGGGTGAGCTCCGCTTCATGGATCAAAATACACACACACACACACACACACACACACTCAGTCCCACACATAATGATGACACAAACACAGACAACACACACTAAGTATGTGCTGCGTACATATACGAGAGTGGAAAATACACTTAAAATTAAAAGACAGATACAAAGTCACAAATTAAGATTCCTTTTCCAAAGATAAATGTATACCAAGATCAAGGGCGCGCACACACAGACACACACACACACACACACACACACACATACATTTGCGGGAATAAATTCCTCAAACTTCACACAGATCAATCGCACAATGTAACCCATCCTGTCAGTCTGGAATCGCCCCGTCAAGGGTGAGCTCATGCTCATCCTAATAAGAACACACACACACACACACTCATTATCCAAACATACACACAAACATACATACACACACACACACACAATTAACGTGGTTTAGTCTGCCTGCTGTTTGAATTAAAAATGAGGCCTTGGAACACAATCAGGGGCCGCAATTAAGCTGTGAAGGTAAAGCGGCCCTGACCTTGTTGTGTAATTAACGGACTCTTCTTTCATTAATCCCACCCCCCCCCCTCCTCCATCCCTCGTTCTCTCACTGTCTTCTTCCTTCTAAGCAGCCGTTTAATTAAGACATGCAAGATGGCGTCACGAGGAGTCAGGGGGGAGAAGTCAAGCAATTAAGAGAAAGAGAAAATAAGGAATGAAAGGAAGGGGGGGAAGTGAAAGAGAGGGAGAGAAGAGGAACGAGGAGAGGAGAAGAGGAAGAGAGACTTTCAAGAAGTGAAATCTTTGCTTTTTATCTGTTCTGTCCCTGTCTCTTTCCCCCTGTTTCCTCCGTTTCCTCCTCTTATTCAGCTATTAGTTTTGGTACACCTAATTCACTTTCTTTTTTCCATCCAAAAATCTTCTTTTGCATCTTTTCTCTCCATTTCCCTCGCAGCTTCTCTTCCATTTTCTGACCAAGCTAACTGAGAACTGTCCTCTAAAGCAGTGGTTCTCAACGTGGGGTCCGGGGACCACCAGGGGTCCTTGAGGGGGTCCCAGGGGGTCCCCAGCAAATTGATAAATTGTTAAATTTCACCATTATTTCATTTATAAGAAGTTAACACAATTAGAGAATGTAGAAGAATGACTGTTCTGATCATAGTTTCTCTGTTATCTCTCTACCTACAATACAGATAGTCATGGGATTCTGGAGAAAATCATATCTGACAATAAAAAATATTCTCAGATTTGGATCCGAGAGACAAAATCTAATCAAATGGGGGTCTGTGGCTCTAAAGTGGACTAAATAAGGGTCCTTGATATGAAAAAGGTTGAGAATCAGTGCTCTAAAGTATGATTCCATGAATGACTGTGCGCTTGTGGCTGGTTGGATGTGCTTTTCACCATACTCTTGAGTGCAATCTTCCTCCTGGCACGTGCGAACACAAACACGCACGCACACGCACGCACGCACACACACACACGCACAAACACATGAACATTTTCTGAAATACTCTACTAAGGTCTTAGCAAGGAATTATGGTCCAGACGCTCTAGCATGTGGAGAGAGACTGAATCAGACGGTGAGTCATCGAGCAAAGTGACTCAAGAAGCACTTCGCCGTATGTGTGCATTTCTGTGTGCGTGCATTGGCGCGTGTGTATTTGTGCGCTCATTTCCCTCTGTGAGTGTGTGGTTGTGTGTCTGCTTATGTGTGTGTGTCTCAGGCAGGCAGAGTGCTTCAGACAGAGCGAGTTATATTCACAGAGCGGAGTGGAGTGACGCTGACCATCTGTGCTTAATAGAGGCCTTACTGCCTGAAACCGACTGTTCAAACTGGACAGAGAGGAACTAAAAAGAATCAGGCTGCACACGCAGACAAAACAGACGCACGGAGACCCACTTTACTGTGCTATTTACTGCTTCACTTAGTGATGTCAGCAAACACTGTTTAATACACTGGCCGAATACCGTGGTGAGTCCCAGGAAATGTAGATGGAAAGAGGCAGGAGAAATGGAGAAAAAAGTGGTCCAAGACAAACTGCACTGTGCTATTTACAGTTTAACTTAAAAATGGTCACTAAAAGCTAAGTTATAACTCTGCACAGACCGGACAGATTTGAAGACAGTTGTCATGGATTGAGTGAGAAGCATGTCAGATGAAGAGCAGGAGATCTAAAGCCAGGGACACCTGTTGATATAAGTTAATCTCTTAATGAGCACTTGGCTCATTAAGACATACTAGTGCTTTTATGCTCTTTTATGTGCTTTTATAATGTGGGGGAACCACCAGAAATAGCCCTCTGACCCATTTTGGATACCCACAGAAATGCTGATGTGTTTATAGCCCAATAAAGCTCAAGTATTAGGGCATGACACCAACACTGCCAGGGTTAGGGGTTCCATAATCTCGCCAAGCCACAGCTCCGGCTCAAACGACGGAGGTCTGGAGAAATTCTCATCATGAAACGTGGGATAACGAGACCTTGCTGAGCCAAAGGCAGCATTGATTGGATGGCTCTGAGTTTGAAACAGGATTCTCGCACAAGGCCCGGGAAACGGCACTTCTGGTTTGTTTTTATGCCCAGACAGAACATGTTTTCATTGTTAGCTTAGCAACAACGCTACCTACTTCTAGAGCTGCAACGATTAATCGATTAATCTATTATGGTCGATTAACTATTAAATTAATCGCCAACTATTTTGATCATCGATTAATCGGTTTGAGTAATTTTTTAAGAAAAATAAGTCAAAATTCTTTGATTCCAGCTTCTTAAATGTGAATATTTTCTGGTTTCTTTACTCCTCTATGACAGTAAACTGAATATCTTTGGGTTGTGGACAAAACAAGACATTTGAGGACGTCATCTTGGGCTTTGGGAAACACTGATCGCCATTTTTCACCATTTTCTGACATTTTATAGATCAAACAACTAATCGATTAATCGAGAAAATAATCGACAGATTAATGAACAATGAAAATAATCATTAGTTGCAGCCCTACCTACTTCGCCATGTAAATTTAAGTTCATATACACACTAGCTAACACTAGCTAGCTAACATAGCAACTTCCTTGTTGTTCCTATGACGTGTACCAGTGCCAAGCTCTGCCCAAGTGAAATTTGACTGGTTTGAACTTAAATTTCTCCAAACCTCAGTCTCGTTTGAGCCAGAGGTGAGGCTAAAATATAATCAAAAGGTGCTTTGGAAAAAAAGCTCCCCCCAAAATTGCACAGGTCACGTTGTAGCATGCAGTAAATATACACTGTGTGAACACCTGCTCTCTCCACTGAATACACTGACAAGGTGAATCCAGGTCAAATCTGTGATCTTTATTGACTTCACATATCAAAAGCACAAACATGAAGGGGAGATATAGATGAAGCAGAACAGGAAGATTAAAGAGGAATTCATGAGCCTCAACACAAGACGTGGAGTGTGAAAAAGAGGGTGCAACACAGTGGATGGTCCTAAAATTTGTACACTAGTAGTCTAGGCCATGTCTAGACTACAGTTCATGTATTGAATAGAGTGTGAAGCATATAAAAGGATGTTGGCAGACATTCAGTATAAAAATGCAGTCACTTATTTGCTGCACTACTATCCTACTGGATATTACACAATCTTGCTTGTAAATCAGACTAGTCAGACATAGGCTGCTTACAAACAGCCAGCCAGAGAAATAATTTAGCACTGGCCTCATAACTTAGCACTGGCCTTTGTTTAAATTTACTGACTACAAAGCCACACAATTGCTGTAATTTGGGCAGAACAGGCGGACATTTGCACCACAGTGGCTATCAGCACTAGTTACAATCAAACACTGACAGTAGGCGGTCTATTTAAGCTGACCGGTTTCATGCTCATCCCTGCTGCACATTCACACTGCTGCTGCTTAGCTTGGAGTGGGTGAAGCTTCCCTCCATCGCCTCAGCCTCGCTCCATTATCTAGAGATGCTGTCTACTGTGTTTGTCATGTTGCTTATCATGTCTTGTGATTGTTACATGAATGTATCATCATGGCGAGCAGTGTTTCCACTATATTTTCTTTCTAACTGTGGTGGATTTTTACCTTAAAACCAGTGTTAAGTCAGAAAATTACTGCTAGGAAACATCTGATTCAGAATACATTTAAGATTAAGCCAACTTTTCTGTAAATAATAAATATAAACCAAAACACAACTGACAGCTGCTGCAAGAGAAATCTCTTTTTGACTGTTAATGCAATATCTGCTTCCATAGCTCTAGCCAAGCGATTTCCCCTTGTTACATTTCATATTATTCATCATCTTGACTTTAGTTTTAGAGACTAGATATAGATCGCAAGCTAACATCGGCTTCAGTCAGCCTCTCTCTCGTTTCGTTGCTCCTCAGATGTTCAGTCTGACTGAGGAGCTGAGGTGAATCTGAGCAGATGATGAAGAAACACACTGCCTGTGGTGCTTACTGTACCGCAGTTGTATCTTGCCTGCCTCTTTACTTTAAGAGACAATTTAGAGTAAAAATAAAATTGTTTTGCACATATTTTTAGGATGGCAGGTAATGATCTTACCGTGGCAAGCCACAATGGTAAATAGAGGAAACAGACTGGGAGGATGCTTGCTCTGTCCTGTACGTAGCGTGGAGGTGGGTGGGGTAATTTGTAGTATTTCCTGTATGTAGAGTGGGGGATCTTTGTGCTTCTAGCCAAATCTTGACCACATTTGCTTGGATTTGTGCAGGGAGCATCCTAGAACTTATTAACTCATTACCTGTTGTAATAAAAGGTTTTAAACAGACAGATCCTTTAAACAGTCCAAAACCAGATGAGCCACTGATAAAAAGCGGCTGCCATTGCCTCTGCTGAGAAACCACTGGCAAACAGTCAAGTTACTTAGCAACAGCCAGGGCAGGACAGGAGCTGAAGTGGCTGTCACTGCAATGGTTAAACTCCTGTCACATCTGTGGCTCTGTTACAACCACACTCAGGACAACATGGTATGTGCTGTGGTGCCACTAATGAATTCACGTAATGAATCAATGATAAAATGAAATTATACTGCTTTTGAAAGTCATTAAGGGAGCTGGCAGAAGTGATAACTTTCACAAGATGCTGCAGTGTCCCTGTGGCAGTTTGGCGAGCGCCCTGCATGCTGTAATCTGCTCTTTATAGAGGAGATGGGCTAGAGTGCACCGAAAAGCAGACTGGCTGTCCACACCCTTAACCTTGACATGTTGGAGTGTTAATCACCAAAAACTGTTCAGTCATATTGTGACCGCAGATCTGTCACTCCAAGCAAACTGCTCACGCACTGAACAGATTGAAAGTGACAATTTTGAGGAAAAACAACAGTGGCTTTCGAGGCAAAGGGAATTGAAAATGAGTAATTCTGTAAAGTGGCTGCATGGAAGGCTGGTCGGGAATCTCAGAAAAGGCTTATCAGTAGCCAGAAAGCCAAGTAAAACAGCTATTTACAGAAAGATATCCGTGCTGTTTTAAACAATGTAATTTCACAAAACAAGAATAAACTATTTCACACAGTGTGTAAAGATCACAGAGGTCACGGAAAGAGAAGGCAAGACAAACTAGCAGCATTATTTAGCTGCTGCGTGGGAGTGTTATGTGCGCGAGTGTATCGATTCGTCCTTCCCCCGAAGCGCTGTAGCCCCATCTCTCCCTTCGCTTCTGTTCCGCTTTCTTTTCACTCCCTCAATCCCTGCTTTCCTGTTGGCTGACACCTTCTTCACTTGGAGCACTCTATTGCTGGGAGGCAAAGCGAAGTGGACTGTGAGTGAGCGAGTGTGTGTGTGTTTAGTGTGTGTGTGTGTGGAAGCAGAGGGGTTCAATATAACCCTCGCTATAACTGTATTTTTAACTGAGCTTCACTGTGGGGGCATTGCAGTCAGAAAGGAATACAGTGATTACTATACAGTTCAAGTCCATGTTCTCCATACAGCCAAAACTGTATGCAGTATCGATCCAACACACCAGCGTTGCCCAGAGTTCACAACTTCCTGATGATTTACTTGGGGATATTTCGGTGCTGTGTACAAAGAAATTGAATTATAAATGCAGCATAGAGCCTCATTATCCGGTGTTTCTGTGCTGTGGCGAGAATGCAACCGGGTAAACTTTAGGCTTTCACTTAAAAAAATAAATAATAATAATAAACAGCTCAACAAAAAAGGAGAACACATTCTTCTTTTTCAGATTGAGGAGTTTTTGAAATTGCACAACAGCTTCGTTGATCTGTTTTGTCTGCATTGTACGCAGCATGCTGTCGGTTCAGGGAACGGTTTCTTTTGAAGTGCGCCAGGTTACTCTCGTTTCTGAATTTTCCGCCCGCCCACTTAGTAGACAAACATATGGATGTCTTTCCCAACATTTCACCAACACAAGCCGTCGAGAAAAAAAAATCACCCGCAGGCTGTACTTCCCAAACCGTTGCTCCCTGTTACGAGTATCGGTCCAAAGTCGAGCCCTCTCTGGGAACGAATGCATGAAAAAGTCCGGAGGTCCTGGCTATGCACAGCAGAGGCCTCAGTATGGTTCACTGAGCTTATTTAGAAATAACACACACACACACACACACACACTGTTTCTCTCCATCTCTTGCTGTCATACACCCACACAAACAGACACGTTCTCCATCCCTTTCTCCACCTCTGTCACACACTTATTCTGTCCCTATCGCCCGTTCTCTCTCCCTTTCTCTTTCTCTCTCTCTCTCTCTCTCACACACACACACACACACACACATACATACAGAGTCCTGCTCCCTGCCCTCTGCTGTGCTTTCGCCTTGTTATGTTTCCTGCCGTTGGCACATCAGACAGTTGTCCTCACACACAGGGTCAACCCGGGCAAACTACAGCTCTCGATTCTGCACAGGCAAATAACCGGAGAGTAGAAGCGGACAGGAGGGAGGAGGTGCCAAGCGAGAACAGCTTCACAGCCATCACCTTTACATTCATTAAGGATGTGTTTTTTCAGGTGTTTTTTTCAGGATTTGGGGGTTTTAGGACATGTAGTTCCCGTTCATTTCTAATGGGAAATTGCAACTTTATGGCTTTTTTTGTTTTCCTGGTAGTGGTCATGATTCCCTCATGTTGGGAGGATAAAAGAATAAAAGGGGTCATGATCTCACTAAGAGGACAAAATGCATTTTGTATAGATGGAGAGACAAGACAATGAATAGTCAGTAGCTTTTTGCCAACTACTGACAAAAAACAGACACTAGAGGACAGATGAACAGAGAGAGAGAGAGAGAGAGAGAGAGAGAGAGAGAGAGAGAGAGAGAGAGAGAGAGAGAGAGAGAGAGAGAGAGAGAGAGAGAGAGAGAGAGAGAGGGTACTGGAAACTACTTGAGAAGTGGGCAAGCAGTAAGGAAACAAAGTGACTGGTGAGGCAGAGAGACAGAGACGAGGAGCGAGAGAGACGTGATGAGAGGAGAAGAAACTGTGATTGCTTTCTGGCGGGGCCGGACAGGTCGTTCCCGGCAGTTCCTACAGTACAGCGAGCCAGTCGGGACGCTTGCCAAAAAACCTTCCCATTTGGATCTCGGCCTCTCCTCCTCCTCCTCGTCTTCTCCACCTCCTCCTCCTCACCCGCTCCTCCTCTTGCCCTCTGTTGATCTGCCTCGCTGTCTTCGCTAACCTCCTCCGCCCACTCTCCTCCATCCATCCATCTCGCTCTTTCACCCTCTCACCTCTGTCCATCCATCTCCCCTCTCTCATTCTGCCGTGTTTTCTCTCTCAGTCTCTCTCTCTCTGTCTCTCTCTCCTCCCACCACTCTCTCCATTAATCCCTCTCTCTATCTCTGTGCCCTGCGGAAAGAGCAGGGAGTGAGTGGGATCACTCCAAGTCTATGAGGAGTAGGAGGAACTGAAAATGAAAATATCCGCACACACACACCTTAAGTTTGGATCATACATACACACACACAGACATAAATACACATACACACACACACACACACACACACACACACACACTTGTACACACACACAATCATCCAGAAACAGCAACATCTACCACCATACCCACCTCCTACTTAATAACTTTTGGCGTGTTTCTCCACACACACTTTTTACTGTACTTGTGAGGACCTTCATTGACTACATTCATTCCTTAACCTTAAACCTTTCCACTACATAGTTAACCTTAACCTAATTCTAACCCTAAACTCAGGTGCTAACCCTAAAAAAATCCCCTTAAAACAAGTAGAAAGACTAGCAAAATGTCCTCACTTTGGAGGATTTTCCTCATCTTTCTATCCTTGTGAGGACATTTGGTCCTCATGCAGTAAGTATAGAAATACAAGAACACACACACACACACCACACTTCCCACGCAGATATACAAAGCAAGATAATAAACTGTTGCATTAGAAGCAGCTGTGTGCCGATTGGGGGCGGAATGTTACAAACAACTGAAAGAGGGATGGTGAAGGAGGCGGATGCAGCAGTTTTGGAGCTACTGTAGATGCGAACATGAACACACACACACACACACACACACACATGGCCGAAGGGAATCTGTCTGGACTGGATCCCCCGCTGAGGTTAGCTGCTGATAGTGATGAGGAGGAGGGGAAGGGGACAGAAGGAGAAAGCGAGGGAGGGCGGGAGAAGAAGGGAATGAGGAGGAATATGGAACAGGCATGAGTAGAAAGGAGGGGGGAAAAGAAGGGGGGAGAGGGGGGCTGAAGGACGGAGGAACAGAGGGATGAAAGGCGATGTAAGCATATGGAATAGCGGCCCGTTGGACAGTTTTATTGTTTCGTATGCAGGGTTTATGGCGTTTATTGTTCTCGTTTTATTTCCTTTCTCTCTCTCCCTCTGTCTCTTTTTCTTTTTTCCAGCAGAGACAGAGGCAAGCGTACCTCCTACAAGGACAACGCCAACTTTCATATGAAGGTCTTGTCTCTTCCCTGCTGAGTGTAAGATAGCAGTTTTGTCACCGAGTGTTATTCTGTGGTTTCCCGGGCACATGACAGGCACACACACACACACACACACACACACAAAAACACACAGTCTTTGATGCAGTATTCAGGTGGGTTGCAGCCACACACGGGTCCTTTCAAGACATCCTGCTGAGTTTCAGAGGACAAAGTGAAACCTACAACAGCGACATGAGAGAGGAGGGAAGGAGATGGAGGGAAATGTGTGGTAGCCCGCGGGAAAGTTGACGAGGCACTCAGGACTGACACACACAAACTCCGTCTCTCCCGTCTCTCTTTCTGTCTTCGTTCCTCTCTCTCCGTCTTCCTCCCTTCCTCCTTAGGAAGTCAATTATTGATGTTGTTGAATGTGTCCCAGTGAAAGAGCTGAAATAGCAGTGGGCAAAATGCTGGGGGGGGGGGGGGGGGGGGGGAGATAAATGTAGCTGAATGATGCAGTCACACACACACACACCTGTGTGCCTCTCCCCGCACAGGTATAAACACTCACATGCACACAATGGTATAAACACACAAAAGTAACACATGCATGTGCAAGAAAAAAACACAAACTAAGAGGCACAACTTCTTATGTAAATAAAACTCTATGTAAATAGCATCAAATTTGAATTGAATTTACATTTTAAGCATTTACCTGACGCTCTTATTCATAGTGACACAATGAGTGCAACTGTAGAAAAACCTTAAATTTATTGATAACATCATAACATCAAATAACATCAAAGAGGACCTGACTTTAAGACCTCAGCTGCTGGAACATTTACATAACACATGCACCCACCCACCCACACACACATCTGCCAGTTTGCTAATTCAATTTTTCTGTTGTTTACGCACAACATATTGTTCTCAACCATAATCTGTCTGTGACAATTTCCTCACTGTCCAAGTCACATGGAGACATTACAAATGACCTGTGTGTGCTCTGATTGGTCAAAGAGTCAGCTCAGTTCCCTGACCGAAAACCGCTTATTTTTTTTTTTTTTTTTTAAACCTTGAACATTTACTGATAAATTATCTACACATACAGAGTCACAAATGGCCTGAGTGTGCTATGATTGGTCACAGTTGGTTGCCAGTTGCCAAACAACTGGTTTTTAAAACCTTGGACCCGTACTTACAGATGATCTACAAAAAAGGAGTCACAAAGACAGATAGCAGTCTGAGTGCTGTGCTTGTATGTGTGACTTGATTGGTGAAAGAGTTGGTTGCATTCCCAAATAATACAGCTAATTTTTAAAACCTTGGACCCGGACTCAATTGATGTATGAGAGGAGTCACAGAGACAAATTTGGAATTGGACTGAGTAGCTTGTGCAGGCTTTGAGAAGTGAAAGAGTAAGTTGCCAGTTCCAAATATGAATACAGCTGATCATTTTAAAAGTTGGACCCGAAGTCAATGCTCTTGATCACTAGTCAGGATCACACAATCATCTAGACTTCAAGGGTAACGCTTTAGATTAGGGAACACATATTAACTATTAATAAATTGCTTATTAACATGCATATTAGTAGTTTATTGGTTCATTATTAGTCATTGCAAACCACTTATTAGTACCTTATTCTGCAGTATTGTATTCTACAAGTGTAGCCCATAAACTATGGGTTTTCCCTCAATAGCCTCCTAATTAGTGCTTATAGCAGTCAGTAAGGAAGTTGTTGCACATGAATTGGGCAGTTAGTATGCTTTGCTCAGTATGGGGCATATCAGGTAGTATGTGTTCCCTAATCTAAAGTGTTATCACTTCGAGTATTAGCTTGAAATTTTGATTTTTAACTTGACCAAAGAACTCAAAGAACACAAAGGAAAAGTTTTATATTGGCACTTTGGCTCATCACATAGCGTTTCTCATTAAAAATCAATGGGTACTACTAATTCTAAGCTAGAATGCCAACACTGCTAAACAGGTGTTTTCATCAGGTATAATCACTGCAGATAACCATCACTATTATCACAATCAGGACAGGCAGAGGGACAAACAGACCGACACACACACACACACACACACACACACTCACACTCACAGATGGAGCTGTCTGTCTATCCCTCACTTGCATAAAGAAAGTAAACACACACGTCTCTCGATCTGCTTCATTTTAGTTGTGAAGGAATTCCCTTGACTTACATAAATGTTGTAATGCCTCACCCTCACCACCAGATGCATTACATTGTAACCCCAGCCCTAAAAATGTCCTCAATTTGGAGGATTTTCCCCATCCCTCCTCATCAGTTGATCCCTACTAGAAAAAACACACTAAAACACACACACACACACACACACACACACACACACACACACCATCTCCATGCTTCTCATCCAGACGCGTCTTCTGACAGGGCCAGCTGGGCGGATTAGGCGGCATGACAGTTTATTAGAGAGGAAGTGACACGAGTAAGGCAGGAAACAGCGCTGACATCACACACACACACACACACACACACACACACGCACACACACACACACACACAGCCAAGTCCACTTCTGCTCAGTGCAGAACACACACATGGAACTCTTCAGAAGATGCAGATGTCAACTCTGTCACACCACAGCTGACATATACTGTATACACACATACAAACACACACACACACACACACACACACACACACACACAGACACAAGGGAGTCTGGTGGACTGCAGAGATTCCTCCAGTATCTGTGCATCTCCACAAAGATACAGGACATTTGACAGTTTTCCAGTTTCCAAGACATTAAGTATTTGAAACCTGTCTGGCCGCCCCACCCACTGTCCACACCCCACCCACTTTCTCCCTAGACCCAATTTGGGACAATCATATCATCTGCAACAGTACATTAATGTAACGATTTGTCACATTTTCATATAAATAAATGTCAATTTTGCTACTCTGTATTGCCAAATTGACATTCAGTTACAGTATTCAACTCATACTCAGTTCTCGAAAGCTTTTACATGAGCTGTTCTCCACCATCTGGTGTTGAGTAGGTCTTTCCCAGCAAAAAATAAAAAAAAGTGATGCGTTTTATGTTTCCAACTGCAGCAGCAACAGCGGTGCCAATGCTGCAGTTTGAATTAGCAGCGACAGCCACCATGCAGACAAAGAAAAGAGGGGCACCTACCCAAACTCAAACTTAATCAACAGAAAATCCAAGGAGAAAGACGTCACAGTACTGGACGTGATCCTAATCTGTGAGAAGTGCAGTGCAGAAATACCACGGCAATGACCGCTGACTTGGAATGAATGAATGAATTCAAAAGCACACTAAACTTAAATTCACCAATCACCAAAATTACAAGCAACCAGTAGTGGAGTGCAAGTGTCAGGGAC
Source organism: Centroberyx gerrardi (assembly GCF_048128805.1). Classification (NCBI taxonomy): domain Eukaryota; kingdom Metazoa; phylum Chordata; class Actinopteri; order Beryciformes; family Berycidae; genus Centroberyx; species Centroberyx gerrardi. The sequence continues at coordinate 19,237,303 of NC_136015.1, forward strand.
CTTCACAATACTCCTGCGGCTGTAGAATGATTATGCGAGAGAGAGAAGCGCTCATCAAAAGAAATAAAATAAGAGCTAAGGACAGAGGTAGAAGGGATTTTCTTTTAGAGCAATTAGAGTGAGCACAAGAGAAGGAATATTATTAAGTGGGGAGAAAGCGATGTGAGGTCCTTCTTGAAAAGACGAGTTTTCAACCCACCACAGAAGACCGAGAACGGCTCTACCGTTCTGGTCGGAGTGGGAAGGAAGGTCATTCCACCATTGGGAAAGCGGGAGGGAGAAGAGTGGAGACGACGAAGGGTGGAGGAGCGATGACCGGTTCGACGCAGGGAAGAGACAGCCGAGGACAGGACGCAGATCACAGGCTGCATGGTGTGCAGAGCTGGACCAGAGGCCTGGAGGCACGGGGCCGACGATTCCTGTGCAGCCTTGTACGCCAGCACCAGGGTATTGAATTTGATACGAGCAGCCACAGGCAGCCGGCGGAGGGAGTGAAGGAGGGGACCGACATGGGAGAATTTAAACGGTCCAGGCCTATTAGGGATTTTCCCCTCCAGCTCGAGGATTTCTTATCACAGTTGTGGCCGTAAATGGAACCGGCAACAAACACAAACAATTAGCATGAGCGGCGTTGCTGCTAGAACATGTTACGCCAAATTACTTTAGACAACGCTACTGACGTGGCCTGATTACAGGCGACACATTCTGATTACAGTCGAAAACACTTGAAAAACACCCACAGAGGAGGCCAAAAGAAAAAAAAAATGAAATAAACATCCCTTACAGATGATTAAATGGCTTTTTAACAATTGACATTGTTTTCAAAGATCTCATTGTTCTTTCATTGGATGAATAAATTCCATAACTGCTGTTGCTACGTAATGAGTTGTTAACTGGAGTTGCTAATTTAATTTAATGCATTAGATTTGCCAGGCCGCACAGCTATGCCACTCTGTGTACCAAAATATTTGTTCTGCTTGGTTGGCTTGCATTTGGGCATGCGTTGGAGTGCGTGTGCGTGCGGCCCACTGTGTGTATGAAGAGTCCTCATTAGTATTTCCTCAAGATACTTGTTGTGTTACTATATGTACCACTGAGAGCCGGTATAATTGGAAGAGAATGGGATCTGATGACTCTAAATGGGCCCCACACTCATAGTTACTGAGCTAAATGGCCACAAAGCCTGCTGGGTAGTATTCCAACAAAGAGAAGGAAGGCTGCTCTGTGATTGGCTACAACAAGCGTAACACCTTTGTCTAAATTAGTGTGCTTGTTTTTCAGCTGAAAGAGAGCCAAGCCCTCCCCGTCTCTCTCCATTTCACTCACACACACACACACACACACACACACACACTTGTGCACACATACACCACACATAAACGTTCATTGGAAAAATGGAAATACACTGTACTATATATATGTTCTCACACAGGTGCAGCCACACAATGCATGACCTTTCCTGTCTTGCAAAACAAAATTACATTTCAATCACACACACACACACACACACACACACACACACACACAGACATACACACACAAACACACAGTGAGACAAAAGACCACACCACGCTGAGAGAACACATGGTGGTCAATAAACGACAAAAGCCATTTATTCTTCCATCCATCCATCCTTTTATTTATACCTGTCTCGCATTGACTGAATGTGATTGGCTGCTGGTGGTAATGGTGAGGGGTGGGGGGAGGAGGGGGGGGGGGGGATCTGGGCCAGACAGAGCTCGCCAATTAGATTGATCCTGGAATGGTGGGGTAAACAAAGGTTGCCAGGACAACAGTTGGCGGGGGATTTGACAGAGAGGGGGCGGGGGGGGCGGGCAGAGAGTAATCTATTCTGTCGCCTTGACTATGGCTTGAGGTATGAGGCCAATATGCGGCAGAGTAGACACACACACACACACACACAGAAAGTGACTAGTGGATCAATGACAGATTGAGATGGAGACTATGCGGATTAATGCAGAGACAAGTAAAAAACCCAAAGCACACATAAAGAGAAGAACACGGATCTAGAGATACAAAGAGGTGCATAGAGACAGAAAAGAGTGTGTGTGTGTGTGTGTGTGTGTGTGTGTGTGTGCGCGCGCACGTCCACGTACATGTACACTCTTCAATCCTCTCGATCTTACAGATATGCAAACAACTTCATTACACCACCAAGCAAGGGCAAATTAACAAGCTATCAGTTATGGTTACTGTACGGTGCCTCAGCGCCGTGTGATAACACTCACCTCTAAAGTGTGTGTGAAGTGCCTGTGTTCCTATTGATTTAGTACACACACACACACACACACACACACACACACACAAACACACACAGCAGCAGCAGAAGGAGTCATGTCGATGTACAGTCTGGAGAATTCACACCTAATTGTGTTTGATCGCAGGTCGCTGCAGATCAATAACAGCAGACGCCAGCCACACACACACACACACACACACACACACACACACATACACTCACAAGCAAGCAGGGATGCACACAACACAGAGGCACATATGTACGCAAGCATATACACAAACACACCAACGGCACATATGGGTGCGCACACACACACGATGGCCACTTTTGCCTCGGCTAACATATGTGATCCACTCAATATGAGAGAGAGAGAGAGAGATGAGAAAGATGAAGACAGACTGAGGAATCAGCATCAACAATATAAACAGACTTAAGTTAAGAATCTAAAACGTACAACTAATAAAAATTAGAAAAGTGAAAGTAAAAGTAAAGCAGCCTAGCACACTCCAGACTGTGTGTGAATGTGTGTGTGTGTGTGTGTGCATAACATTAAGGTCATTCTGCGAGTGTAGCCATTAGAGTTGTATACACACGTTAGGTCTATACATTATGCATATACTGTATATACAATGTAGAATACGTGTGTGAGGAATGCCATAAGTGTGTCAAGGCATACTGACATGGCATGAGACCGCCTGTCAGTTAGCACCCAGCAGGCGCACACACACACACACATACACACACTTACCCTGCAGTGTCTTTCTGACACAAGGGTCAGATGAGGGGAGAGGGAGATGAACACACAGATAGGAAGGTGGAGGGATGGAATGAGGGAAGAGAGAGAGAGAGAGAGAGAGAGAGAGAGAGAGAGAGAGAGAGAGAGAGAGAGAGAAAGTGTGGAGGAGAAGGAAAAAAACATGCTTCATGAATAATTCAATATAGGCCAGAGCCCTAGAGACATTGCCATTTACACACACACGCACACACACGCACACAAACACACACTCTGGCAGGTCACTTGTAATGGAGGGATTACTGCGCTCTTGTGAGAAGAAGTCAGACCTGATCCAGAGGAAGCGCCTCAGGCAGAGCAGAAGAGACAGAACAAGGGGGAAAGGAGGAGGAAGGGAAGGAGGGAATGAGGGAAGGAGGGGAAGAAAACCCTGTTAGGAGGGCAAGTGGTTTGGCAGCTGTGGGCGTCGCAACTCTAGTTTCATCGCCATCTCCCTCCATCCCTCGCTCTCTCTCTCGTCTGTCTCGTCTCTCTGTCTGAGGTCTTTTCTATTCACAGCTTCCTCGCCCTCTAAATCTGCCTCTGATGTTGAGTAGTTTGGGTTTTTTTTTTTTTTTAAAGATAAAAAAAAAGAAAGACGAGGAGGGAGAGAGAGTGAGAAAGTGAGATCGTTTTGATGGCGTGCAACAGGCTTTTGTCTGCATCTGAGGGCATTACTTGTAAGGCACATGTAAGGGACTGCACATCAGTAGTTGAGGATCTGAGTGCTGAATGCTGTTTCTTCATTGAAGTTGTGATGTCCATTGCTAACCGGCAGTAAATCTGGTATTATGGTAATATGAGGGGCTGAAATGTAAAAATGTTTCATCTTCTTTCACTCCCAATGACTGCAAGCGACCCTGACTTGGTCAGATGCTCTCAGATCTGAGTGGGACAGAAATTTCATAGTCCGACAGCTGCTTAAAAGGCAGATGAGACTTCCAAGGCACAACTCCTCCCTTCTTGTCCCTTTCTCCCATCATCCCGGAGTGTTACATGGGCACTTATCTTTCCCTCTTTCATCTGTCCCACTCCATTTCTGTCTCCCTCTGCTAAAATCCAGCACTCTGGTTAAGAAATAAAAGAAATATCGCTAATGTTTTTTTTTTTTTCCCCCTCTTTGTTTCCTAATAGGATGACTAGGGGGTTCATTTCAACTGCAGCCATACGCACAGACACGTGCGTGTATGCTGGATGAAGAAAGTAAGGGGAGAAACAAAATGAAGGGAGCGAGAGAAAAAGAGATGGAGACAAAGAAAGCGAGAGAAGGACAGGGGGGGGGGGGGGGGGGTAAAGAGCCTGGGTCGGACAGAAGCAGCAGGGAGTTTGTCCCTCTCTGTGGGAGAAGCTACACTCCAATCTGACAGCACTCTCACAGAAACACATGCACACTGACACACTAACACACACACACACACACGCCAATCAATCACACAGAAAGCACACGATGCAGCATCTGTATTGAGAATGATGATTATTATGTACAATGCTTCATCATAGTTGGCTTCACAGTTGACAGCCCTCCATGTATTCACAATTTGTATTCATGCTTGTTTTGATGTATTTATTTGCCTGTCAATACTTTCCCAAAACTCAAAGTAAATAGAAGAGTGCACACACACACACACACACACACACACACACACAAAAGCACACAGTGTGGCATCCAAAAGTGGTACGCCATTCTAACAACAAAACACACCACTCGGATAACAAAAGAAACAAGTGTGTGTACTCCAAGTGTGTCATTTTTTACCAGCTCCGGGGCTGTTGCTCTTTCGCTGACCCTGACCTTTGACCTCTCTGTGATGGTGGGAGGGGCTGCAAGCAGAAATAGAATTTCCCTTTGGGGATCAATAAAGTATCACATTATTATTAATATTATTATCGATTGCCGGTGTTTAACTGCCATCACCACGTAACTCATAACAGCCTATGTGAGATGTCAGAATGTTAAAGACATACACACAACTTCTGCATTCATGTATGTGTGTATGTATAAGAATATAAATACATTCTTGTTGTATGTCAGCCATGATTCGCTTCACTGATGCACTGAATGAGAGACGGAGGGCGAGAGAGGAGGGAGGGTGAGGGAGGATAAAGACGGGAGGAAGTGAATGACAAGTAAAATAGCAAGTAAGCACAGAGAGAAAAGAGACGGTTAGAGCTAGAGAGAGAGAGAGAGAGAGAGAAATAAAAACGGAGCAAGAGCGAGAGAAATGAGAATGTGAAAGCAGGGAAAAGAGACAGATGGGTGCAGAGAGAGAGAAGAGATGAAGCGAGAGCAAGAGAGAAACGAATGAGGGATAGACAGAGCGAGAGAGAGAGAGAGAGAGAGAGAGAGAGAGAGAGAGAGAGAGAGAGAGAGAGAGATGAGTGTGTGTCCTTGACTGGTGCCACTGTTATCTTATCTTTACGCTTTATCAGTGCTGTGCTGATCTGAGCTGCAGAAGGCAGACGGGCAGATAGACAGACAGCGGCCATACGACATGGCTCACATCCCAGGGACATTTAGCATGGTCTATAAACCTTGGGCTGACACACACACACACACACACACACACACACAGCCGAGCTTATTCATGTTCAGAACCAGCGCTAATGGCACCACTGTCATTATGACAGCTTGATGCGATAGCCTGGCCGTTTCTCCGTTACAGATAAAACGCACGGGCGGGCGCAGGGTGTAAAATAAATCACAGAAAGAGGCGAGGCAGCATTTCCTTTGTTGTCCCGTGATATTAAGATTGGAATCGGGATCACTGGTGTATTTCGCCTCGTTTGGGGGGGGAATATAATGGCGATATTGCTTTTGGTAATCAATTGAGAGAAGATCAGCGAGAGTTGTCACCGTAACACCACGCCCACTCACATCCCCTCGGTGATGAGCAGTGAGCATCGTTTCATTCCTTAAATTGAGCGGAATGGGAAGTCCAACGCGTCCGCGGCCTAACAAATGTAAAAACCCGCTTGTTTTCCCCCGCGGAGAGCTCCCTCGACGAGGAGCTAATGATGGTGTTTTTCCTGGGAAGATTTCACTGAGGCTGAGGTGAAGGGATTGTGACAGGCACCACGCACAGCTTTGTGGAGGCTTCAGCTGGGATAAAGATAGCATGACAATGCTCTGAATACACAATGACTGGCAGAGGCCGACGTATAGCTGAGACGGAGCCCTTCTCCAGTGTGGATGCATGTTTGTGTGCAGCAAATTAATTGGAATATCCAGGCGGCTCATGTGTGTGTGTGTGGGGGGTGGGGGGTGGGGGGGGGGTTGATTGTGCATGCATGCGCGCTAATCCATAGCGTGTGGAGCATATACGCCACATGTGCATGAGTGTGTGTGTGTGTGTGTGTGTGCAGTATGTGTGTATATGTGGTCCAGTAGCGTGTGAAACATGACTGTTGAGCGTGCAGGCAGGTTTTGTCTTTACTCAGTGCCTCAGGGTGGATAGATGCTATAGTATGTGATATAGGGGAAGATGTGAGATGCGTGTGTGTACAACTCCATTGGGAACACTAAGGTTGTCAAGGCCTCTTCCTCTCTTCTTCTTTACAATTCCCGCTCCCCACTTCCACTCCTATTAGCCTACAGCAACATACACACACACACACACACACACACACACACACACACACACACACAGAGCATCTGAGAAGAGACCCACGGAAACACACACACTTCTGTGCACTACCCATGGTACGCACTCATCTCCCCCATCATAATGCTAATGCAATAAATGCTACACAAAGTCACACACACAAACACACAGCGATGAATTAAATATGTCGCCTACTCTGAGGAGAGAAGGGGTATGAATTAGTGATGTCCAAAGTCCTGAGAGAGAGAGAGAGAGAGAGAGAGAGAGAGAGAGAGAGAGAGAGAGAGAGAGAGAGAGAGAGAGATGAAGTGTGAGACAAAGAAAGGCAAAATGGAAATGAGAAGAGGTAGACAGGGGGTAGAATTAAGCAGGAGTGTTGGTGAAAACGTATGACAGATTTCCCGGCTTATTCCTCTTTTTTTTTTTTTTTTTCATTTATTCCATTCTTACTTAAACTCTTTTCTCTTCCCCTCTCAGAGAAATCTCTTTAAAACCCATGGGGCACTTTAGCTGACTGCAAATGGGCCAATTATAGGTTGTATGGACAAAAGATTACTTTGCATGACGAGGGCTGATGTAGAAATCACGGGAAAGTCTAGGAAACGGTCTAGTCTGCTGCGTAGGAAAGGAAAAAAAAGTGAAGGAGGCGTGAGAGGAGGATGAGGAGGAGGAGGAGGTCAGATGGAGCAGAGGACAGGGAACCAGAGAACGAGAGAAGATGAAGGGGGGGTGAAGAGGGGAAGCTGGAGGGAGGGCGAATACGCAGAGTTGGGGGGGTGAAGTGTGAAGTAATGAGGCCAGAATGAAGGCTGCAGCTGTGTCGTGTCCAGCAGCACATACACACACACACACACACACACACTCACACACAGCCAGCCAGCCGTGGGGACTCCAGAATGACAAATGACAAAGTGACAAATGTGTCTTTGGGGAGCAGGGCAGCAGGAATTGAGAGTTCTGCAGGGTTAGTGGAAAACACGAAATCCACACACACACACACACACACACACACACACACAGAGCCAAGAAAAGTCGAGAGAGCGAGGTGCGGTTCAGGGAGAGTGATGTAAAGACTAACTGACTGGTCAAGCAGATGAATGTCCCTTTTATCTGTGTGTGGGTGTGTGTGTGCGTGTGTGTGTGCGTGTGAGAGCGCGCACGATCTGCATTTGTCTTCATTTGTCAGGCGTTTCAATGCGTGTGATCGAGGGATGACAGCACGTCACTATGGACCCAAACAACACTTGACAAGCCGCTCTCCCTCCGACTATCACACACACACACACACACACACACACACACACACACACACACAGCGACTCCCCTGAGAGCTAGACTATGTCAACCTGCTGTGTTTTCTCATTTATTGATTTGTTCTTTTTTTTTTTTCTTTCTCTCACTTTGTTTGTTTTGTTTGGTTCCTCTTACCGGGGGTGTTTATAAGACGTCCTCTGGGTCAAAAACTCACACGAGCGGAAGAGACAGAGAGGCGGAGAGAGAGAGAGAGAGAGAGAGAGAGCGAGAGAGAGAGAGAGAGAGAGAGAGAGAGAGAGAGAGAGAGAGAGAGAGATGGAAGGAGGATAAAGAGGGGAAGAGGAGATGAGAGATAAGAGGTTTGCCACCAGGGGTTATTGCCTTTCTCACACTGTGTATTCACTCACCCTATGGGGGAGTGCATGGGTCTTTCTGGGCCGCACTGTCGAGTGTGTGTGTGTGTGTGTGTGTGTGTGTGTGTGTGTGTGTGTGTGTGTGTGAGGGTGTGTACAACACCGCTCTTTAAGGTTGTCAAGGCCTCTTCCTCTCTTCTTCTTTACAATTCCTGCTCCCCACTTCCACTCCTATTAGCCTACAGCAACACACACACACACACACACACACACACACACACAGCATCTGAGAAGAGACCCACGGAAACACACACACTTCTGTGCACTACCCATGGTACGCACTCATCTCCCCCATCATAATGCTGACGCAATAAATGCTACACAAAGTCACACACACACAAATTAATTAAATATGTCGCCTACTCTGGGGAGAGAAGGGGTATGAATTAGTGATGTCCAAAGTCCTGAGAGAGAGAGAGAGAGAGAGAGAGAGATCGAGAGAGAGAAAGAGAGAGATGGAAGGAGGATAAAGAGGGGAAGAGGAGATGAGAGATAAGAGGTTTGCCACCAGGGGTTATTGCCTTTCTCACACTGTGTATTGACTCGCCCTATGGGGGAGTGGGCTTTTCTGGGCCGCACTGTCGAACACACACACACACACACACACACACACACACACACTAATCTTTGCTAACATTTTTGTGTTTGTGTGTGTTTTACAGTTCACACAGAGTTGCTGAACATACACACACACACGTTACAAAGTCACGCAGGCACAGCAGCTGGCAGCCCAAGCATCCAGTGCCCATGCCCTAATTGGCATTACCTTCCTGTGAGTAGCAGGGAGGGCATCGGACAAACACACACACACACACACACACACACACACACACACACGTAAACACACACCGCAGCCGAAGGACACAGGGGCATGGGAGAAACCCAGACAAGCGGGGAGAAAAGTGGAGACGAAGTGAAGATATCGATCAAAGTGAACGAAAAGAGGAGGAGAGCGAGAAGGGGAGATCCAGGCGGTCTGTAAGTGTCAGTTAGAGGGATGGGGAGCGCTGGGCGAGCAGGAGAAGACAAGCCAAGGGGAATACAGAGAGGAACGAGGCGTAATCCCCCCATGTGGAGTTTAATGGTTTGGCCCAGCGGTCGAGGACACTGTGCAGGAGGTTCCGAGGACGGATCGATCCAATCCCTCAGACAGGGGTGGGGAAACTTTTTGTCTTTGAGAAAGAACGGCTGAAGGGTGGAGGAGAGTGGTGAAGACTGGGAGAAAGTTGGAGACGGAGTGAGGGAGAAAGAGAGAGAAAAGTTCCAGAGAAGAGACATGGGGGGGGTAAATAGTTAGGGGAAGTACTGGGAGGTGAAGTAATAGGAATTGTCTCTGTAATGCTGTTTGAGCAGCAGAATGCAGAATGTGTTTATATGCGTGTGTGTGTGTGTGTGTGTGTGTGTGTGTGTGTGTGTGTGTGTGTGAGAGACCCAGAGTGCCAGTCAAACTTTAAGAAGTTACACAGCAGCCTGTAGATTTAATACAACTGACTGAAACACACACAATACACAGGCAAACACACACACAGACACAGCAGACGGACAGAAATGGAAAGAAACTGACACATATTGATCACTCTACTGCACACTAACAAAGGATCAATTCCATAAAAATTTGTAATAAATGTGCAAACAAGAGGGATGCCGTCCCCCTCCATCCATCCATCCATCCATCCCTCAAACCCCTCCCTGCACACCAAATGCCAGTTCACCATATCCGCTCAATAGTGAAACAATAACAGAGACACAGAACCACTGATGCGATGTTCTGTACCCATCCCAGCGGAATTTCGCAACCCATGATCTTTCATTTACCGTCTTTTTTTTCCCTTCTTTTCGTTCACAGCTCTTTCTTTTTTTTTTAAAAGACGAATAAAATTTCTGGCATGCTATCCATCTCCCATCGCTCTCTTCCACCTCCAGCCCTTCATCCCTCCGTCCCTCCATACTCCCCCCCCTCCCCGTCGTCCCGGCGTAAATCACATCAGTGAGCGGAGCAGAGGAGAGAAATCCCTTCTTTCTGAGGGAGGAGATTAGGACTGAGCACAGACAACTGGATTTAAATAAAGATCACCTTCCCTACGGGGCTCATCCCTAAACTGGGACTGGGTACAGACTCGCTGTGCACGTATGCGTGTGTGTGTGTGTGTGTGTGTGTGAGAGTGTGTGAGTGTGAGAGAGAGACAGAGAGAGAGACAAACGAAGAGAGAATGATCCAGAGTGTATGTTTACAAAATTGCATGTGTGTTTGCGTGTGTGTGTGTGTGTGTGTGTGTGTGTGTGTGTGTGTGTGTGCGTCATGGTGATAACTGCATTATAGAAGCAATCTGCATAGAACATCTCAACCAGAATATAAAATTAGATTTTTTAAGCTGGTGGGGTTCAGAGAACAATCATACGTGCGCAAACACACACACACACACACCTGCCTGATAACATGCAAATACTGACACCTGAAGGTCAGCAGTGGCTGTCTCCTGCTGCACCGCAATGCATCGTGGGAGACGGCAGAGAATTTACCGTTTGTTCCCTGAGCCGGCCTTATCAGAGGTGTCACATGGAATTTATTCCCCCCCATCCACTCCTTGGTGTCACTGGGAATTTATTTACCCCATACCTACCCGTTCCCCCACCAATACCCCCCCCTCCCACACACACACACACACCCGCTCGTTCCTGTGTCATGTGTCTGTCACATGACTGTATTTGGCGAACATAATATTGGACAGTTTTATGAGAACATAAAGTGGCCAGGAGGGATTTTAGTGTCTTGTGAGAACTGACCAGTACAGACAACGCATGCGCCCACTGACTCATCCCCGTACCCATCGATCCATGTGCTTGCACACACACACACACACACACGCACACTCACACCCCCAAAGCCATCTACGCACGCCACACACCTAATCGTTATCTCATATACACGATGCACATGCCCACAAACCCTTTCACATACACCACCACACACAAATGCACCACACTATACACACACACACATAATCACGTGTCTTAGCAATCACACAGTGCCTGGTAGGAAGATTGAAAGGCCACGTTATCTCGGCGGGCCCATCTCTAGTCCGGTAAATAGTGTTGAGATTGCCAGACATCATAGCGTGGATGAAAGGCATCTCATCGCTCACTGAGAGAGACGCAAGCTAGATAGAGGGATGGTTACCATCTGTGTGTGTGTGTGTGTGTGTGTGTGTGTGTGTGTGTGTGTGTGTACACGCTATGAGCAGAGCAAAGGAGCAGTTCCATGCTACCTGGCCTCAGAATGGGTGGCAACTACTGAAAGACACACACAAACAGAAACATACAAATACAAACCTGGCACAAACTACAAACACACAGCACAATTTCTCCCCCTCCTTTCCCTCTCTCTCCACAAAACTTCCAAAAAAAAAAAAAAAAAAAAAGATCCAAACTTTATACTCAGGGAAGGAACAAAAGAACAAACCAGAGCTAAAATCAGAGCACTTTGCATGCATTATTAATAGCGTACATTGGGTTTCCTTGAATTATAGGTCAGAACCCAAAATGAGGCGCGGGCCTGTTGCCGGTGGATAGAATTCAAAATTACAGGAGTACTGGTATGTTTTCACAAGCATGGGTCCCAGGGCGAGACTAATATCTCCTCTGTTTGGATGTCCCCGCATTAGATAATTCACAGTTTATCCTCGATTTATGTAGAATCCCTTTGCTGTGTAATCGGAGAGGCAGTTTATGCATTAATTCGGTGCTTTATCGCACGCTTTTCTGGCTGCCACCCCATTCATTCTACTCTGTTTACATTGCTTTAATGAGCACAAGAGGCAATTTCTCATCTCATAGTTCTCTCCATGGTCTTAAACACAGTCCTAGCTCCTTTTTTTTTTTTTCAAAATCTATTCTAAAATAACGCAGTCAGCGCTCTCATACGGTAGGAGCGGGGAACTCCCCCAAATCCATCACTTTCTGACTTACAAGCTCTTATGCCCACGCTCTTGGCAAGATCTTATATCTCATTCTTTTCCGGGTCCCCGGTCAACGCCGCCCCTCGTCCGATGCTTTCGGCGGTGGCAGCGGCCCCCGACGCCGTTTTGGCTCGGCAAAACGATGCGCGTTAATATTTGATGAGACATTATTTTCGTTTAGGGGTTTTGGTCTGGAGCTGAAGTGGGCTTGAAACGGTGAGGTCCTGACCTCAATCAAAACCGAGGGAGGAGAGAGACAGAGGCGCGCCACGGCTGGAGACCTTAGCTGGAGAGAACGGGTGGGAGAGATGGAGAGGAGGAGAAAACTGATGTGACAGGGGAGGAGGTAAGAATAGAGTGAGGGAGAGAAAGAGTTGGAATGGGTCGGACGCAATACTAGAGCAGTAGAATAATCGAAGGGCAGGGAGTGGGAGTGGGAGGGGGGGTGTTGATGAGAAAAATAGGCAAAAAGGAGAAATGGAAATGTAATGCAACAGCTGAAATGAAGAGAGTTGGTTAGGCGAGCAGGAGCGGGAGTTGGAGGGAGGGACAGATAGGAAAGCAAGAAAGGGAAAAAGTCAGTGCAGCTGGGAAGCCCAAACTAAAACGACGCTCATCAAAACTGCAACTGTCGCCTCAGCTGTGTCCGCTGGTCGAGGGCAAGGAGGCTGCTTCAGCACCGAATGAATACTAATGAGTGTGCTGTGGAACATAAAGAGAGAGAGAGAGAGAGGGTGGTGACAGAGAAAGAGAAATAGACAAACACAGAGACAAAGTGAGGGAAAGAGAGAGAGACAGAGACGGAGAACAGGAAGGCGGTGGTGAATATACAACCAGCAGACGGTAAACAGAGAGCGCTCCGGAGGTTTTTATAGCGTCACGACTCGGGAGGGGAAATAGAGGGGAGAAGGGTTTATGCACCGGAGGAATAGAGAGAGGAAGAAGGGGGGGGGGGAGTGGGGTGTGTAAAGTAAGTGAAGGAGCAAAGAGAGGAAGAAGGGAAAAAAGAGAGAAGGGGACAGATAGGAGGAGAAGTGTTGTTTTGCTCGCCGGCCGGCTCCTCCGCTGGCCCATGATTCATTGCAAATGAAATGTCACCCTGGCAGGCAGTAATGCAGGCCGGCCCGCTCCCCTGCAGCCTAATTGAATTTTACAGCCGTATAAACAACAGTCAGCCAGCAGAGAGAGAGAGAGAGAGAGAGTGAGAGTGTGAGCGAGTGTGTGTGGTTGTGTGTGTGTGTGTGTGTGTTGTTATTGATGCTGGTGTTTATAGGTGGAGGCCTCTGATGTGCCATCAGAGAGTGTGTAAGGGCCCCTGGGGGACCATAGCACAAAGCACACAGATGGAGGGGACGCTAAAGCAGGCCTGTCACTAACACACGCTCCGGCTCAAGACACACACACACACACACACACACACACACACACACAAAACAATGGCATTAAAACTGTCTGCGCTCTGACACTCTTAGTTGCTAACTGCTACAGTATGACTATTGCCACAAAACTCTACACACCTGCTGTTCACACAAAATTCTGAGTCATGGTCCACGTGCAACACACACACACACACACACACACACACACACACACACGCACACACTGTTAGCCCTAGCTATCATGCCACAGACGTTCAATTACCATGTGGAATATTATACAAGTTTAAATTGCATATTCATGGTGTAGAGAACACTGTTGAGACTGCACAGACTAGTTGGGCTGTCGAGTTGCTGACTTGTGAGGCATCGCCTACACAAATGTGTTAAATACGTTTCTCAGTGTGACAAACTTCAACTAATGCACTGGAACTGATCAACTGCTCTAGTGGAGCTGCTCAGTGGCTAACAGTGGAAGACTGTGGTTGTGCTGGGCAGCTCCGCTCCAAAGATGCGGATGTGTGTAATTGTAAGAATGTGAAGCATAGCCGTGCTAAAAAATAGCATGCACACTCGGCAAAACCTATGTCTAAATAAAGATAGAAAGAACAAAAAGTGTAACATTTTTCGCTGCTTGTGAGAAAAACAGCAGAACTATCAGAGCCACTACTCAAAGTTCAGCATACTGTAGCTCCATTATAACGAGGCCCAAAATTGAATTTTGGCTTTGGCCATCATATTTCACTACAGCTTGCAAAATACTACACTACTATACTTTTAATCACTGTGGCTATACACTATGCATTGTATCCGTTTCCCTGTCGGAGAAGTGTGAACTATCCACGTGTGCGTTTTCCCCTGTCGGTTAAGTAAGATGTGCAGGCAGAGCTGACTGGTGCTCCAGATGACAGCCAGTGAAGACAGTAACGGGACAGTCAGCAGTGTCCCCTCAGGCAGCCCGGGGGGGCGGGCCACCTTGTCCTATCCTGATAAAGGACGTCACCTCCCAGACAGCCAGGCAGAGAGGCAGGCAGACAGACAGACAGGCTGGCAGGCTTCCCCCAAGACAGTCTGGTTCCTCCAAAATCTCTTCATATTTAACAAAGGGGACAGTCGGGAGAAAAAGCATTTCCCCTCAATTACACCATTAATTCTTGAGTTAACAAGAAGTATGCATAGCATTACATGTTATTAAGGGGTATACCTCTTATGTCCACTCAAATCACTTTGCTGTGAAAATTACCCATCCTTCAGGGTGTACCTGAGACTCATTCAAGACATTAACGCTCGTTAACATTCTTCTCCATACTGTAACTGTTATAATGGCATAATTACTTTAGCAACAGCGGCTCAGCAAAGGCAGTTTTATTGTAAGGATTGACAGGAGAGGATCTTAGAATAATATCATCCTAAAGCAACTACTGTCTTTATAACACAAACGTAACAACTCTGACTATCTCTCTACCGCTTTTACGGCAGTGGTACGGCCGGTCCCACTGGGACATCTATTCTAGGGCCAGATTCATCCCTGAGGCAGAGGGGGGCTTGGGGGCCGAAGGGAGCATAAAGAGGAGCCCAGGGGAGCCTTCAGCACCTTTATCATCACTTACAGCTCTGAGACTCAACAGACTCAACAGGCCTGCCTTGTGCGAGCCTGCATGCCTGACCGAAGCACTTACCACATACAGAGCAGAAGCCTCTTGGAGAATACTCAGTTCAGAAAACAGTTAAGTGCTACATACCTACATTTTTTTCGACAGAGAACTTGTATTGTATGTCATTGTGTCACTTATTTCGCTTTTCTTATGCAATTTTGACATGGATGCTGTTCACTAAATAAACAGAGGTTATTGTCTTCTCTGACTGCATACCAAATTGGAATTTGAGCTGGAGAACTGATGCCATTTCCACACAGCTTACTGGCTTGCACATGCTGATATTGTTGGCCTAAGAGTATCTCATACTAAGAAGTAAATACAGGTACATATACAGTGTGGTAAGTGCATACTGTTGTGTATTCTGTAGGCAGTACATACTATCAGACACGGCCTTGTATACTGCAGATTGGAGGTTCAGCAAAACTGTCATTTCTTAGAGGCAGAGCTGCTTTGGAGAGAGAAAAGATACATGGTTGACTTAAACCTTGATGGGCGGATCCAAAGAACCATTTTTTTTCTGGAATATTATAATTGTGAAGACCTGAAAAAATGTAATCTAACCAAACTAACTTGCATACCAGCCCACAGCTAGCTAGGTAAACTAGTTGCTAGCTTGCTGACCTTTCAATATCATGAAAGCCATGGTCATGTATGCATGAAAAAAGGTTATGTCATTTATATTTTTATTTAAAATTCTTTACCATTCAAGCTTGCCAGTTAGCCCACTCACACTCTGAAAAACGGATGCTCTTTGGCTCCGCCCATTGAGCCAACCAATGAGATTACTTCTGTCTCCAGAGCAGCCTTTGAGAAATGGTTCTATAACTAAAACTCCAATCCACTTCCGTTCTGCATATACCTACCAGTCTGCCTATCTGTCTTTCTGTTTAACAGCTAGCCACTATCTATCTGTCTGTCTGTGTCCGCCTGTCTGTCTTCCAGTCCGTCTCCCCTCCTGCCTATCCATCCATCTATTTAACAGTTAGTCTGCTTGTTTGCCTGTCTGTCCTTCCTCTTTCCATCTAATAGTGCATCAGCCTGTATCTGGCTAACATTGGCTGCCTCATAAACTGGGACCAGATTTATCTCCGTGCCAAGAGACTGCCAAATGAAAATAACGACGCGGGCCGAGATGATGCGGGCTGGAGGAGAAGAGGTGGGGGAAGAACAAATAAAAACAGTGGGTGAGTGAGTGAGTGAGGGGCGAGGCTGCTTGGGCGAGGGAGTATGTAAGCGTTACATGTGTCTATTGGGATGGTTAATGATGCAAGTTTGTCTGCGTGCGTGTGCGGATGTCTGTTAAAACAATAAATATTGTGAAGGTATGAGCTGTCCAGGTCATTGATGCATAGGAGGGATAATGAATATCCATCACAGGACTGCAGGTAAAACCTTCAGAACAAGCTTACCTCATGTATTGTGTGTGTGTGTGTGTGTGTGTGTGTGTGTGTGTGTTCATTTTTTTTATATGTGTGGTGCGTGTTTAGAAATGTTACAAAAGTAGCCCATGCCTGGTGGTGAGTGAAAGAGAACATGGGAGTATTTTCAGATTACTAGAGGGACCAACTGTGTGTGTGTGTGTGTGTGTGTGTGTATGTGTGTGTGTGTGACGTGTGCCTCCAACCGTCCCTGCTGACTATGACCTTCCCTCCAAGTAGGGGGGCCCTGTTTCTCTGATTGCCCCCCCCACAATTCTCTTTCCATCGCTAAATCCCTCCATCCCTTCACCCTGCCCTCTATCCATTCCTCCCTCCATCCATCCATCCATCCTTCCCCTCCCTCGCTTCGTCCCTGCCACTGTCATCCCTTGATCCACTCCTCCCTCCCTCCCTCCCTCCACGGGACTGGGTGACGCTTGAGGTCCTTGATCCAGAGCGCGAAAAAGGCACTTCATGAATACACCATCCATCACCGCCAGCAAGGCCAGTTAAAACCACATGACAAACAAATCACACGCACACTCTCGCTGCATCTTAAAGACACACAAACTGCCTGACAAGCATACGGATGCGTGAATATGTCCATTCGTTTGTGCTTGTGTACACGACATCGCTTGTATACGTTTCCATGTTTAATGAGACGGTACACTGAGCCTGTGTGTGGGAATACGTGTGTGTGTGTATGGGTGCTTTTCGGTGTGTGTTTGTCCATTTCCACCCAGGTATTGTACATGCACAGACACCGCAATGGTCCGCTGCACAAACCCCATTCACAGATCCAAGCAAACATACACTTGACACACTCAACACATTCACACACACACACACACACACAAAGGGGACAACAGTGGGAGGGAGCAAGCTGTGTATGTACAGCATGTATACTGGATGTACATGGGTGGACTGTGCTTTTGCGGCTCTACAAATCATTGCTTGTGCAAGATTGAGTATGTGAGTGCGTGTGTGTGTGTGTGTGTGTTTGGCAAAAAATGTACATGGGCAGGCATGTGTGAACTTGTGTTTGTCCGTGTCTGACTTTTCAATCTGTGCAAACACAGCAACGGTTCACTGCACCACACAGACTCTCACTGTGCCGCACTCCTCTCTCTCTCCCTCTCAGCGTGTCCTGTGTGATGGATGATAGGGAGGAAAAAATAACTAATTCAACAGTAGATTTACATTGTTCTGGATGGGGAACAACACACAAAACACACACACACACACAGTAAGAAAGAGAACAAGAGGAGCGAGAAAGTAAAGTGCAAACCCTGCCAGGCCAGTGGTTATAGATGTTTTATGTCGATGTGGATTTGTGCAAAAGAGGTGAAATAACACAATGACAGACAGAGAAAAACCCTGCCGACACCCCCACACACATACATATGGCCTATATAAGGAGCTTATGAAGTGCCACAGTCGGAGTGACTAACTGGTGCAGAGGCTGCTGGGAGGACGGTGATAGTGTGCACTCCATAGGGAGCGAGGCATCAGCCCTCTCTCTGGGAAAGACTGTCTGTCTGTCTAGGCCAGTACAGTGTGTGGGGGCCCTAGAGGCACAACTGTATCTAGCAGGGCTTGTCTGTGGGCATGGGGGGTGTTTTAATGAAGAGGTTTATGTGCGACAGAGAAAAAGGAGAAAGGATGACTGGGTGTGTGTGACAAAAGAGCAAGAGTAACAGAGAGAAATAGCGCACGAGAGAGAGAGGGGGGAGCAATGAGTTTTGTATATTTTTTTATTTTTTTGGGAGGACGCTTCTAAAAAGATTTGATCTTCTATTCACAGCGCAGGGCCAGATCGCCTCTTTGTAGTTCAGTGGTGTTAGGACATCACAGGAAATTAAACCTCATCAAGCCAAGCCGCTAAAGCTCCGAGTCTTTCAAGCTGTCATCTCTCAATTTCTGTGCGAGTGTGTGCGTGTGTGTGTAGTCTGGTTTTGCTATGCTTGTGAGAACCAGTTTGAGTTTTAGACCTACAGAGTGAGGACATTTTTAGGAAGTCGGGTCCTCTTGGTCAGTCCTCACTTCTTCAAGGGGCCAGTTTAGGGTTCGGACTTCAGGTTTAGGGTTGAGGTCAGAATTAAGACTAGGTTGCATTAAGGGTTAAGGTTAGGCATGTAAAGGAGAGGGTTATGGTTAGGGTAGTTAGAGTTAGGGAATGAATGTAGTCAATCGAAGGTCCCCACAAGTATAGTAATACAAACATGGGGGTGTGTGTGCAGATTTCAATGTCTGTCTGTCTTTGTCCATGTTTTGTTCACATCTGAATGTGTGTTTGCCATCCACTCTCTATCCCTCCCTCTCTCCCCTCCATCCTTCTCTGTCTCCCTCCCACCCCTCCCTCCTTCTCTCCCTCCCTCTCTCTCTCTCTCTCTCTCTCTCTCCCCTCAGTGTGCTGGTGGACCTGTATTAACCCGGAGGCTCCGCGGGAGACCTCTATGCCACAGCACAGTGGAAATGTCACCCATAACATTCCCCTCAGGGTGCCAATCACTTCCCACTGCTCCCCACCGTGGGTGTGTGTATGTGTGTGTGTGTGTGTGTGTGTGTGTGTGTGTGTGCGCGTGAGAGAGAGAGAGAGAGAAAGACCAAGAGAGTCAGTGTGTGAGTGAGAGAGAAACAAAGAGACAAAGTGAGAGAAAGTGAGAGAGAGAGAGACAGAGACAAAAAGACAATTAATGATAGTTAGAGTGTATGTCTACACAAAATCGCCTGCATCTGCAGCAGAATGTATAATAAGATTTCGCCTGAGTGTATGTCTAACTTTTTTTGTTTAATGTTAGGCTTTTGTCCTGTGATGTGTGAGCGTGAGTGCTTCTGAGTGCTAATGAGCCTGTCCATCCAGAGGGATTATGGGGCGTCTAGTCATTGTGAGGGCTACAGGTGTTTGTGGAAGCATGCATGATTATACATCAAAACAATCTGAGTGTGCGTGTGTGTGTGTGTGTGTGTGTGTGTGTGTGTGTGTGTGTGTGTGTGTGTGTGTGTGTGCGCTGTGCGGGCGGGCGGGCGGGCCTTCGTTAGGCGGGGAGACAGAAACAGATGGAGTGAGTTATGGACAAATTGTGCACATGAGCCTGTGAGGGAGTGGGAGTAAGCCCATGTCTGAGCACGCATATGTGGTGTTGTTTGTTTGTGCATGTGTGTGTGTGTGTGTGCGTGTGTGTGTGCACGCGTGTGCACGTGAGTATGCAAGCGCATATGTCCAAAAGTCGTGTACATTTGTGTGCATATGTGTGGGCGTGTGAATTTATGTGTGTGCATGTACGGGGGGATTTGGTTGACAGAGGCGCAGGTGTCCCTGGAAATGTCATCCATTTTCATTGGGGTGTGTGTGTGTGTGTGTGCTTGTGTGTGTGTGTGTGTGTGGGGGGGGTGTTGACAAATGACAACAAAATGAGGATGGCAGAGGGATGCGAAGCCAAGCTGGCACAGACTGGCATGGCAGGCTCGCTGTGCAGCCAGGGGGGCGGGCACTCTGTCCCCACGGCAGGCCCCTCAGCCGAGCTGTGAATACAGAGACAACAGCCGGCACACACACACACACACACACACAGACAGTCACATACACACCGTAGCATCAAACAGCGATGGCATCACAGACCGTCCCATATGTACACACATTTGCGCACACATGTAAACCCTCACATGAATGCACAATAATCGCGTTCATGCTTGCACACATCCGAGCTCGATTTCAAACGGATGACAACTGCACAGCGAAACCACTCAGGAGCTCCGGAGCTCGTAATGCTGAGCAGAGAGAAACACGGCTGCATTTCAAGAGATGATTTCCATCCTGTGACTAAACTGAGACCGGTGTGTTAAAAAAATTGAGTTTTTTGATGACATACCTGTTAATTGAAGATTTGTACCTTCTAATAAGAGTCCGTGTGTGTGTGTGCATGACTGTGCTGATGTACGGCCTACTATAATTTGAGCATTTGAACAGAATGAGTACGATTCGCACAGGTTAAATGAGGGCAGAAAGATCTATGGGCTGATCCCACATCAATTTAAACAGATGGAAAGTTATTAGTAGAGGTTGAACGGGGACAGAAAGAGGCGACTCTGGGACAGTGGGGCAATTGCTAGACATCGCCTTCTCACCTCCAATACATCAATTTAACACGGGGGGGGGAGGGCTGCGCATGAACGGCAGCCAGGTAGAAGTGTGTGTGTGTGTGTCTGACTGTGTGTGTATGCAATGCTAGCCTTCCCTCTCTGTGTTCCCTGAGGTGAGAGAGAGAGAGAGAGAGAGAAAGAGAGAGAGAGAGAGAGAGAGAGAGAGAGAGAGAGAGAGAGAGCGCTCTTTGAGTACTTTTAAAATCTCTGCTGACATTACACGCATGCATGTACACAAACACAAACGCACGGAAACACTCACAGGCCGTCTCGTCTGGGGCGGCGCGCTCCCCCCGCCGTGCCACTCCGGGACACAGAGAATTACACAGTCTGACATAATCAGCCTTGGAAATGATCTTCAGGCAAAGAAGCAGCTTCTCCTCACCTAACCTTTGCCGTGTGAGAGCGAGCGCTCGCCGGGGATTCAACATCTGCACCTTAGCCGCCACTGTGCAGTGTCAGAGTGTGTGAACAAGCCCGAGGCGCCGCTGCTGGATGAGCGGTCATCTGAACAGATAGTGACACCGCATGGGGTCAAGTCCCACAGTTTTCTCTCTCCTTCCTTCCCCATCTTTTTTTTATATAGATGATTACTTTTTAGGCTTTTCTGGCTAACAAGACACAGCAGAGACATTTTGCACATCCTGTATATATGCTGCAAATTCATGTTTTTGTTCATATTCTCAAAAAAAATCACCTGTTATATATTGCATATATCTATCCTTTTTCCTTTTATTTTGCACATGGGTCACAATTCTGGCTTTTTTTTTTCATTTAATTTTCTCTACTGCTGTTATTTTTCACACCCCGCATGCATGTTACGGCATATATTGTACGTTACTCATACTTCACACTCATTATTTTTTAAATTTCTAATTAATACTAATCTGGTGTTGTGCTTGTTAGCTGCATTATGTTTAATTCCCCTCATTACTCGCATTTCAATTCATATTCTATTTGTCTCTTCTGTATGCCATTACCGTTTCCTGGTCAGTGACCTAATTTCCCCACAGGCATCATTTAAGTTTCATCTTATCTTACATTTTAGGGATTTAGCCGATGCTGTTGTCCTGAGCAAGTACAATGATTGCAACAGTAGAATAAGCTTAATTCCCTAGATCACCAATATTACAAGCAAACAATTAGTAAGGAGTGAAAGGGTCAGTAAGCCATAGCACTGACAACAAAAAAAAGAAGCAAAAAAGATAAGAGTGAAGGAGACAGATGGATGGGATTTTTTTTTACAAGAATGTCAGGACAGAGAAAGGCTATGACATGAAACAAAGCAAGCCAAAGCAAAACCTATGACGCACATGGGGTGCACTTCATCCTACTGAGCCACAGAAATACTCTTGATGCTGATGGTGAAAATCTATTTTTTTCATGAGAGTGGCTGCGGCTGAACCTGAGAGAGAGAGAAAAGTCAGTGTCATGTCCGGTGAGGCTGCAGCATGACTGCGTAGGAGGCCAACCTTTTCTGCTTTTTTTTTTTTTTTTTAAAAGGCAATTCTGCTGTATTTTACAGCAGGCAGCAGATAGTGAGGAGAGGGGATGACATGCAAAAAAAAAAAGAAGTAACTTTAACCAGAAACCAAGTCAAATATAATGGAAAAAAATGATACTAAACTACCATTTACCAGCTTCTTAACCACTGAATCAGCTAATGGTGAAAGTCTGTTTTGATTCATGCTTTGATTCAAGAGAGTGGTCATGACTGAGGCAGAGAGAAATGAGGCTGTCATGTCGGGCGAGGTAGCAACATGATTAAGCTGGACACCAACCTTTTCCAACGCTGATGCATTCATGTCAGCAGTATTTAATTCATGAGTCTGAAAGTGGTAAGAGGAGGCAGAGAGCAGAAGAAGGATGGGAGGAACATGTGTTTTAGTTTATGGGTGTACTCCTTTTTTCTCACTGATTCAGCCCATGGCCAAAGTCCTGTCATCTTGTTCTCCCTTTTTCTTTCTCCTCCTCTCTCTCTCTCTCTGAACTCTTTTCTTCTCCTCCACCATCTTCCCCCCAAACACACTCGACTTCTCTCCCTCCATCCCCTCCTCCTTATCCTCCAACTCTCTCTCCTCCCATCCTACTCCCATTGTCCTTCAGCTTTCAGCCCCTCAATCTACTCCACTGTCCTTTCCTCCAACTCCTTCGCATCCATTACTCCTTTTCTCCCTCTCTTTCTCCGCCATCTGCCTCCCTCTTTTCCTTTCATGTTACTCAACCTCCCCCTCTTTCCCCCCCCTTTCTCTCATCCCCATCTTTTCACAGTCGTCTCTCCACACACCACATTGTGTGTATTTGAAATCATCCTCAGCTTTTACAACTCATATTTTATGCATTCAGCCGCCGCTCTTATGCAGAGCGACTAACAATGAGTGCAACCAGTGGAATAATTCAACTTCTCTGACAGCTCTTTTCTGCAACGCCTTGTATTCCGCTCCCTATTTTTCTTCCTCCTCCTTTCCATTTCCTTCCATGCCTATGATGTCCTCCGTTTTTCTCCCCCTTTCCTTCCTCTCCTTCCTTGTTTCGCTCCCCCCAAGTCAAGGAAGGCAGAGGAAGGATGAAGGTGAATGTTTGGCCTCCCTCCAGCTCACATATTCTATAACCAGGGGACATTTTAATGGCCCACCTGCAAGTGAGTGTGTGTATGTGTGGCGACAGTATGTGTATACATTTATACTGGAGTGCATGGGCAAGTGTAAGTGTGTGTGTGTGTATTTGTGTATGTTGCCGGCGCCCACTACT
This sequence comes from Centroberyx gerrardi, assembly GCF_048128805.1. Lineage (NCBI taxonomy): Eukaryota > Metazoa > Chordata > Actinopteri > Beryciformes > Berycidae > Centroberyx > Centroberyx gerrardi. The sequence continues at coordinate 19,260,906 of NC_136015.1, forward strand.
TGTTCTATGGCTGGCCAGCTAAATAAATACATCAGACGCTGGGCTCAAAAGAACACATTTGTCTTTCTCCCAGGAGAGTGTGAATTATTTAAAATGAACGCTAGAGAGAGAGAGAGGGAGAGAGAGAGAGAGCGAGAGAGATGACTAACATTAGTGGGTGACGGGGCTGGAGCGGAGGAGGAAGGAGGGAGGGAGGAAGGAGGGAGGGAGGGAGGGAGAAGGGCCAGATGGGCGGGGGTGGCACCATGCCAAGGAGAGCTGGTAAAAAAGAGAAGGGGTAGAAAGTGTGACAGAAAGAGAGAAGGGGGATAAATGGAGAATCAAAGAGGAGAGGGAGAGGGAAAGCGAGGGCGTCTGTGAGAGAGGAGCTTTTGCAGAAACGCAAGGCAGCGGGAGGGAGGCGAGGACGGGAAGGTTCAAGAAAACAAAAGTGGAAAAAGTCCAAGAAAAGACAAAGCCGAGGAGACTTCTATCAGACAGAAAGAGAGTTGGGAGGGGATGAGGACACAACAAGAAGTGACAACAGACAGAGGGGAAGATGAGTGCAACAGAGGGAGACAGTTCAGAAACATATGATTGGGCACTGCCGCCAAATCTTGGGCACACATGAATGCACACATGCACACACACACACACACACACACACAGCAGATAAATCTCCCGGCCTCTCCGGCAGATCTCAGCCTGTTAACCTGCCTCACCCCGCCTCACCCTGCCACATGGTCCCCACAGGGGGGCGAGGAGAGATGGGTGGGAGAGACAGAAAAGATGAAAAGAGAGGAAAAATAAAAGACAGGAGAGAGAAAGAAAGAAGGGGGAGAAAGAGATAAAAGACAGAGGCGGTGAGGGAGGGGAGAGAGAAGGCGCGGGAAACAGAGGTGTTGGAGGAAGTCATCAAGCGCCGCTGAGATCAGTGGGATAGAAATTAAGTGTACACTTCTTTGGCAGCGTATGAAGCGAGCGGGGGGGGGGGTAGGGAAATGGGTGCTGGAAATAAAGGAGAGCAGGGGGGAGAAAGGGAGAGATGGAGGGGGGGAAAGGGGAGGTGGAAGAAGGTGTATAGTAAATTATGGAGGGAAGGAGCGAGGGAGGGAGAGAAAGGAAGGAAAGGCGCCTAGAGCCGTTATTGTGGAGCAGCAAACAGCAGAGATAATAAGAGAATCTGCTGAAGGCACGCGCCACTCTCAGTAATTATATAGAAAGAGCAGCCTGCCTTAATTAGAACAGGATGGAACTCACAAGCATGATAGACACACACACACACACACACACACACACACACATGAAATGCAGCATTTGTGAGGTGAATTATTACATAATTTATTTTCCCCAGGTCCATTCCTGCTGACGGCATTTCATAATGAGAGCAGGGAGTGTGTGTGGCCATGCATGCTCGTCCCTGTGTGCACTTGTATGCAGATTTGCGAATGCATGCAAGGTCAAGTTATACAGTAACAATGCTGCGTACGCACAGGCACGCCAGAAAAAAAAGAGACTCAAAGAGGGAATGAAGGGACAAGGAAAAAAATAGCAAAGTGCATAAAACACAAACACACACACACGCACACACACACGAAGACAGCATAAGGTGCCATGCAAGTAAATGGAGGTTCTACAGCTTTACTGTATCTATCCATCACTCCTTCACTATCCTGTTTTTAACTTCTGTCATTTTTTCTCTTAAATCTTTACCAGTCCAGAGATAGTTGATTGATAACGTATTTCAATGGAAACAATACCTTGTTTCACATTTACAGTCTGTCACACATTTACAAGTACAATTCAGATTCAGAAACATTATTGTCTATCACAAAGCATGACAGAAAATTGTCTTTGACGTGGCTCATAAAAGAGGAAAAAAAAGACATAAAAAGACATAGCACATAAAAACCAATAAACAGGCACAAGGGTTAAAAACATACATAAGATTGGAGGTAAAAGTAAGTAAAAGTGCATGTATCAATGTGCAAATATGACTGTGTTTATGTCTTTCACTGTTTAAAATACTGATGGCTGTTGGGATGAAAGAGTTCTTGTAAGTGTTCTTTTTGGCCAGGGGGACTTTGTAACGGTGGCCTGATGGGAGTATTTGAAATGCTGCAAGTACTCCCAAGTACTGCAGTCTGCTAAGTACAACCACACTCTTCTACTCTTGGACGCTGAGCAGCTCAACTGGAGCAACTGGGGGTTAAGCGTTTTTAATTCACTTTTGCGTCACGATTTTCTCCATCTATTCATTCCACCTACCGTATTTACTGCAACTCAATTCATTCGATCGTAATGTACATGGAGTTTTAAATCACTAGCACCACGGTGGGTCAAAACAGTCAAATGGGCATGTTCTATTTTACTGCATTATTTCCCAGAAGCTTTAATCTTCAGGCCTCACTGAAGGTTTGCCAATGGAAACTGCATTCACCATGAGTCTCAACTGCTTCACTCGCATACTCCAACAATCAATTACAGGTAATTGTTGCGAAATTCTCGATCGCTGTATGTATTGTGATTTTTGCACTGCGTTGACTTAATTTCCGTTCCCTGTGTGTATGCTGCTGAGCTGGGCTAATTTCAGTCTGTTTGCTGCAATTTAATAATTAGTATTTTTGTCTAGAAATAGCAGAAAAGACTGAATGAGAATGTAGGAAGGCAGATTATAGGAACAGGTGCTATAATCTGAGGTAAACCTGGTTTGCCTGGGTCTGGTGTGTCTACTGCATTGTCTGTGTGTGATAATAATCCTCTTCTCTACTGCACAACACTACCTGCTTACACCATTATCAGTAGCTACTCACTGGCTACTCAATAGTATTGACCTGCATTGAGACACTCACTGCAGTCAGTTACACAATTACACCCAGGAGTAAATAAGACATACTTACGCAACATGCACACTCACAAACACACACGCAAATCAGTTTAACATTAGTGTTATGTTATGCCATGATTGTCTACTTTGCATTCATTATATTATGTTTCACACCTGTCACTCATGCATGTCCTCCACACACACACACAAACGTAGGCGTAATTGCTATGCACATGCAGAAATTCAAATTCCCTTACACACACTCCTATTATCTCGCTATCCATTTATGCCGGGCGCACAGAGAGACCCAATGCCTCTCTCCCACACACAGAATGTGATCAACCCGAATGTGTGTGTGTGTGTGTGTGTGTGTGCCAGAGTGTGCCCATGCGTTGTGTGTGTGTGTGTGTGTTTATGTGCATCGGCGCTCACTATATGTGAGCCCGTGCGTGTGTGAGGAGTCCCAGCCTAATTCCTCAGTTTAGTGGAGCATTACGGCTGATCAATAGCTCTGGTGCAGTGGGAGATGTCGGGGTTGGAGCTGCATATTCATGGCATTACGGCTGAATAGAGAAATGAGCCACTACGGGCCACTGTGGGGGGAAGTGACAGGCCCTGTCACCCAGCGGAGCGCACCGCTACCCGCTATACTGTACCCAGGGAAGCTGGAGCGACAAAGCAGCCGTATGGTCTCTCTCTCTCTCTCTCTCTCTCTCTCTCTCTCTCTCTCCCCATCGTTGTCACTGGAGCTCACCATCTTTGTCTCCCCGTCTCTTTGGGTACGCGTCTCCGCTTGCCTGCCTCTCCTTTCTTTACTTATTTTCCTTTACTTTGTTAGAAGCTCACTATTCTGCGTGTTTCTAGTTTTGTCACTTTGAAATCCACTATGCCTCTGCCTTTCATCCATTTCTTCACAATGCCAGTAGCTCTTTCTTTGCTTTCGATGGCTCTGTTGGTTTGTCTGTCCGTCTTTCACAAGGCCAGAAGTTTCCCCATTCCCTTTTTCTGTTTTTCTGTTCAGGTGTTCTCACACTATTCAGCTTTTTTGGCAGAAAAAGTGCCATCTTAACTGCATTTTGTGTGGATAATTTGAAAAAGCAGGTTGCATGGCACACTTTGTTTCCATACTGACCAGCTGCCACTATCAGTAAACAGTACTTATGTCCAACTCTCAAACACTTACAACCAGAAACTCCGCAGCACAGCCCAAGTTCTGCAAGCTGACTCTTTATGATCAGAGTAACAGCTACTTCCAACTTTTTTTTACTGATGCCTTTTCCATTTTCATTCTGGTTGCTGCTGTTGTCGTCGTAAACTGTTGGCTGCCTACGAGCCGTTAAATCCTGCCTCTTCTCTGTGATTAGTGGTCTCACAAAAAAGTGTGCCACATCATGATCGCTCCTCTTAAAAAAGCTGAACTGTTCTCAACTTTAGGGGCTCTGCCTAAAACAAATAAAAGAAATAAAAGAGGAATATGAGGAATGAGAGAGGAATGAGCTTGACCTTAGTTTTCATGCTTTCTCTCTGTGGCTCTTTGTGTTTTTCAATCTGTGGGCTCATCTGTCTATCCCTGTGCAGCCTCCCCCTCACTCGTTCTCCCCTCCCCCACTTATTTTCTGTCCTTTGTTCTCTTTCTGAATGTACTGTACGTTTATCCATCACCCTCTCCGTCTCTCTCCCCCCCTTCTCAGCACCGCCTCCTTATCTCTGTTGCTCTACATCCGCCTTCAGCCATCTCTCCCCCCACGCCGCCTCTGCTATCGCTCCATCTCCTCTGCCCTCCTTTCACTCCAATGGCACTTCATGCATTCGCCTCCATTTAGCTTACTCGCTCTTTGTACTGGTCCTCGGTCTGTCTCCGTCTCTTTCTGTACCTGTCTTTCTTGCTCTATCTCCTCTCTGCCCGTCTCCATTTCTCGTTTGTCTTCTTTTCTCTCATCGGAATCAATTACTTTATTGGCAAGTTCAACAGGAACAATAGTTCAAATCTCTGTCGCTTCCCTGTCTCCCGTCTCTCTTTACCTGTGAATTTCATTATTTTAAGAAGATTTATTGGCACGATAAGATCAAAGTGGAAAACACATTCCCCAATATCCGAGCGTAGATTACAAAAAAGAAACCTTCTTCTTTCTCCCTCTATCGTGATACAGTGATAGAGTAGCGTCTGAGATTTGTACGCAGGTGTAGGTTGGTAAATCATGGCACTGGGAACAGGGATGATGATGGTGTGTGTGTGTGTGTGTGTGTGTGTGTGTGTGTGTGTGATGAATCGCACCGTGGGCCATTCTCCACCCAACATTCATGCTGTCTTAGCCACAAGGTATACATAATTGGCTCACCTCCCTCGGCACACATTCTCACTCACTCTCTCTCTCTCTCTCTCTCTCTCACACACACACACACACACACACACACACACACCAACCACCAGCAGGAGAAAAAAAATCACTAAGACCACTGCATTGGTGGTAGAGAAGCTCATTTACAATGACGACAATCAATTGCAACAATCTACCAGGACAAATCCCCACAATAGCCGAGTCAGCTCGCTACAAGGAGTTTAGCGCTCCTACAAGATTACAACGTCCCCGCCTCCCCTTCCATTACAACACACACAGTCTGCTGTCCGCCGACTATAACACCCGCATCGCATTGCACAACGATCCAAGATGGCGTGTGAAAGCTGACGGCGCCGGTCAGGCGATCAAACTGTTACCGCTGAGTGAGCAATTGGTTGTGACAAAAGACCCAAATACTGTCCGTCTCGGTTTACGTCAGAGTGCAAGAGCGCCACACGCCACCCACTGCCTTTACACTGACAATGCCTTATGCAAGTGTGTGTGTGCGTGTGTGTGCGTGTGTGTAGGCCATTTAGGCTAAATGCGAATGTCAGAAGTGAGGCTCTGGTGTTTAACTCAGTGAGACATGGCCATCTGAGGAAAGAGTACATTAGTCATTGTGTTCACACTCTTTCTCTCTCTCTCTCTTTCTCTCTTTCTCTCTCTCTCTCACACACACACACACACGCACACACACACCAAGCCGCTCAGACGTCTCAGCCTTCAGGTTCACATCCCACGCCTCACATGACAACAAGTGTGACAACGTTCCTCGGACCTAAACATGAAACCATGTAACACCATTGATGAAAAAAGGCCCTCAGCGTCGATGTCATTGTCAGTGTTTAACAAAAGCGAGCACGGATTGAAAATGAGTGAGAAAGGCACTTCTGTTCTGCTATTGTCCGCCTTTTCAAAACTACAGCTCACTGTTCTTCTTCTCGTCTCAACACTCATTCGCACCACTGTCTTTTTCAGTCCTTCCTTCTTTCTCCGCTACCTTGCTCCCATACAATTATCCCCTCCTTCCTCACTTTCTTATCTTCACAGTTCCTATGTCTCTCTTCATATCGTCCATCCCTTTCGCTCTCTCTTCCCTCTATCCTTATATTATTTCCTACATTAACAGCGCCACTTTTCATCCCAAACTTGCCTCCATCTTCTGTCTATCCATCTTTTCCTTACCCGTCTCCACCTCTCCTACTTTTCCATTGCTGTACACATATCTGTATGAGAATAACATTTCATGTTATTCTCATACAGATACGCAGGAGTTAAGATATTTTAACATCAACTGTACTTTCAGCCTAAATTAAATGTAATCAAATCAAAACCCCCTCCTCCCTCCATCTCTCTCTCCTTCCTTCTCCTCTCCTACCTTCACAGCTGCTCTGCACCTGCTTTCAGTCTCCTTTCCTTCCCTCATTCCTTCCCTCCTTCCTCAACCCCTTCCTCCCTCCTTTTCCCTCCCTCCCCTTTCCTTCACAGCTGCTGCAACCCTATATTTAGTCTTCTGCCTCCTTCCATCCATCCATACTTCCCACCCTCCACCCCTCCATCTCCTACCTTCACAGCTGCTGTGTCCCTCCTCGTAGCCGGCGCTGCAGCTGCACTTCCCAATGGGCACCAGCCACTCCCCTTCGGCGCTGCAATGCATCCTGGGAGGGCTGTCCGTGTCCACCTCGGAGTTGTTGACGCAGGCGCCGCGCACCTCGACCAGCGTGGCGAAGGCCGCCTCGGCCACCGTGTCGGGGAACACGGCCAGGTTCTGGACGGTCGCCAGGCAGCGCTTGTAGTACACGCGCACGGCCACCAGGGCCACGCAGGCGCCCACGTCCTGGAACGCCAGGTGGAAGCCCTTGCGGTTGAGGTGGCCGATCTCGCGCACCTCCGTGTTCAGCTTCATCTTCCTCTCCCCCAGGTCGCCCTGCGTGAAGCTCTCGTCGGCGGCGATGGTGTCGATCTTGGTGTAGCGGTCCTCCCGGGTCACACCCCCGAGGTCCCGGTCCGACTCCACGTACAGCAGGTTGAAGGTCTCCTTGCAGGTTCCCGCCACGCCCGGGATGCTGTTGCAGTCGCGCAGCGTGAACTGGAGCTCCACGAAGATGCGCTGGCCGCCGCGGCGCGCCACCCAGCCCGTCTGCAGCCAGTTGTTCTGCTGCGTGGGCTCCATCACGTTGCACACCTGGTACGTCCGGATGGGCTTGTACTTCTCATCCACGCCGCTTATCTCCTCCCACTGGAGGAGGGGAGGCAGAGAGAGAAGGAGGAAACGTGAAGAAGTGGTGGAGAAAGAAAGAAGAAAAGAGGGACAAGGGGGAGGTGGCAGCACAACAGATGAGGAGGGAGAGGAAAGGAAGGGAGGGAAGTGGTGGCACAAAAAAAGAGAGAAAGGAGGGAGGGAGGTTGGGGTGATGGCAGGTCGAAATAATGTGGAGGAAGAGACAGCAGGGAGAGAAGCGATAATATGGAGGAGTGGAAAGGGAGGAAAAAGAGAAAGTGATATGAGGTGGGTGGGAGGTAACAGAGAAAATTAGATGAAGAAAAAAGAGAGAAAAACAGAGACAAAGAATACAGTCAGCTCAGGTTAACAGCCTAATGACACAATCTGATGAGTGGGTGTGTGGGTGTCTGAAAAACAGCGGCATTATGATTCTCTAATAGCGTCACAGAGAAAATGACAAACTGTGCATCCACAGTCATCATGTCCAGCCTTGAGTGGTGTTTCTGAAACTATTGGTCGGGATCTAAAATGGTCCACGGGACAATTTCTTTTGATTTAGAATCACCTCTGGCAGTCAAAATTTGTCAGATTCTGCTGCCTCATCCCATCCATTCAGAGGCAGCCATTAGAAAGGCCCCACTTTCTACATGCTTACTAGGGCTGAAAGATATTGTCAAAAAATCTAATTGTGATTATTTGACAGAATATTGCAATTGCGATTTAACCTGCGATTCACATCATCACAAGTTTTTCTTGTCATACATTTTTTAGAACTTTAAAATTGTTAAAAGAAAAGTGATGTTGTTAAAAAAAATAAGATGTCAGTGTGCAGGATTTGCTGAGTTTGAGTATGATGAAAGGTTTTTACCAATATTGTACTTGATTCATGGACCAAAGACACCTTGTTTATTAGTCCATTTTGGACACCCTAGTTGCAGCCTCTGCGATTTGGAAATTGCATAAGTTTATATTGCAATTTCGATTTTTTTTTTTATTTAATTGTTCAGCTCTAATGCTTACTGCACTGCTACTGTGCTGTTAATCCATGCCCACAAGGAATAGTTTAGAAAACAATATATAAACCGCAGTGGGATGAATGTAGTCAAAGTGGAAGCGGCCTTCATAACCATGGCTTTACCCAACAACGTCCTTGATGTAAATGCCTTATCGACTGGGCCTGAAACATTGATTATTAAATGCCTGTATTGATTGGGATTCTCTGCGCCGATGAGCTGTGAAAACAGAGTTAGGTGTAATATTGACCTTAACATGCCGACGGAATAAAGTGGTTTTATCTGATTATTGGGGATCAATAGATCTGTGTACATCTGCTGACCGAGGCTGTTAGAGGCGAGATGGCTGATGGTCACGACTTTGTGTTTGTGTGTCTAACGCTCTCCTTTGCTCTTCTCTTCTTCTTTTTTCCAAGCACTTCTCTCTTGTGGTCATTCTAGGATCACAGGCATATTGTCACAGCACTATGACACTTGCACCCCTTACTATTGGTAGCTTGTAAACGTAACGGTAATGGTTGGTGATCTAGGATTTTAAATTTATTCTGTTGCACTCATTGTAATTCACTCTGGATAAAACCGTCAGTTAAACATGTAAAAATGTACCAGAGCTAGTATTTATATTTACTTTCAGGAAGTGAATTTCCAATATAAACCAAAAGTATGGAAAAACTTTTTGACATATTATGCTTTTCATAGTCCCTTTTGATGGATGAGTTAAGACTTCATGTCATCATTTGAATTATTGAGACACTCTCTGACTTGACAGACTTGCAAGTGAGTTGCGCCCTAAACCTCCTTCTCTCCCCCCTTCCCTCTCTCTCTCTCTCCCCCCTCCTCTCTCTCTCTCTGACACACACACACACACAAAACTAGACAGTGAGAATAGATTATCTGTGATGGTGATGTGATAAACTACACCATTGTCAAAGTGACTAAATGAAGGAGGACGCAATGCGTTTTCTCTTGGCCAGCTCTATCGGAGTTCGTAGGTGAATCACACAAGTCTATTAATCCTGAATTTACAGCTTTGCATGTGGTCCACCAGCCACCTCTACTCGACATTGATTCAATACACCCACTTACACAAACACACACACACACGTATGTGTGTTGGTACGCGCACGACTCACAACGCATACCTATAATGAATATCTTGCGTGTGTGTGTGTGTGTGTGTGTGTATGTGCATGGAAAGGCCAAACTCCAGGTGGAAAGTAGGTGACAAACTGCTTTGGCATGGGCAGATTCTTTAAAAAGGGCCCCCGCTTTGGCATTTATCTTGCAGTCATAACTTAGCGCGAAGGTTTTTACAAGCCAAATCGATCGATAGGGAGGGGGGACCATTTATCTGTGGCGGCAGATCTGTGTGGCTGGTTTGGATGCTGCGGTATCCTAGCCTGGATTAGCCCCATCGATTAATGATAATGATGAGCTCCCCGACTGGAGAAAGAGAGGAGAGGAGAGGGAGGGATGGAGAGAAGGAGGAGGGAGAGATGGGAAGGGGGGCGAGGGGGTGGAGAAAAGAAAGAAAAGCAGGAACAGAAAGAGCAGAGAGAGGTAGAGGCAGAGAGAAAGCGAGCACACACACACACACACTTACTCCATTGGGGGGATATGATGTCCAGCCCAGCTCTGCCTGAGTCTCTTTAGAATTCAGCAGCACCACTGGAGAGAAAAAGACAAGGAAAGGGAAAAAAAGAGAGACAAGCATTAGGTTAGAGGTCAGCTGAGGTGGCATAATACTTGCATTTGCTTTTTTCTTTATCTTCTCGGTATAAATCAGTGGGTCAGCAGTGCACCTTGTGCATCTCAACAAGACAAGATGGCAGTAAAGATTAGTTTATATGGACAAAAACAAAGAGTGACCCTTATATTTGCAAGACTAACTCCAAACAAAGAAAGCGAGAAATGGCATTTTAGATTTGGGATAATCACAAAAAACAAACTACAAAGAAAAAGAGACATTAATGTTGAGGCAGAAAATCCGGCGGGAGTGAACGTATCCTTCGATAATAAGTGAATTAATACCATCTGTTGAGGAATTAAGCAGGCCAAAGAGCTCTCCGTCATCCTCTGGCTTCAAGAGTGAAAAACACACACCAGGGACCGGAGACAAAACAAGACCACGGAGCTTTCAAAACAAGCTGAGAGACAAGGTGTGCTCTCGGTTCCCTTTCCGACGCTGCAGACAAGAAAACAAGAATACTTAAAAGCACAAGGTCTTTGTTCCATTTGTTTTCTTTTCAGCACCATGGACAAGAGAAGCAGGAATGAGCTATGAGTCTGGTTTCAGGACCCTGGACAGCGACACAAGAAACGCAGATCAAGAGCTGTGCAGCAGGAGAAAGCTCAGTGGATTCAAGCTTAATAGAGGTAGCTGCTAAAATAAAGGACTCAGACCTAAACCTTGCCAGAAAAAAAAACGCACCCTGCTTTTAATATATTTGTACCACTCATATATCTCTTTATTTTGGAAGTGGCCACACCAAAGTACCCATAATCACAGTAATGGGTGTTCCCCTCACGATGTAAACTTTTCTCCAAACTAGTTAAATACTGTAGTTCCCTGGTTAGAACCAACGTTGCCATAGCAACCCAGAAGGCACAGCTCGTCAGTTATGTCCTTGACCAATCAGATTGCATGGCTGAAACTTTGTTTAATACTCAGTCGTATGCAGCAGGCATACTGTACACAAAATCCATCATGGACGCATTAATCTTAATCTATAATGTAAAATCAACATCTGTAGTGACATATGGCGAGTTGCATTATCAGTTCATTTTTTAATGGATTTTGCTGGTATTAAACTTCCCCATGTATTAAACTCCCCCCCCCCTCGTGTTGGCTGTTCCCAACATCCACAGCCTTGAGGCACTGTGAGGTCTAACAAGCAGACAAAACCGTTTCTTCAGCACCTTGGAGAGCTCCTCCTTCTCCTCCTCCGACTTGTTTTAACATCCTTGAAAAGTGCTACTTTTGTTCTAGCACTTTAGTTTGTTTTCTACTTCAACTTTCAACCACTTCAGGAGCCTTGTAAGGACTATCAAACATAACCCACATGACACGCAGGCTGGAGTAGGCAGCGAGCTCCTCGACAAGTAACACCTTTCGCATCAATCTAAGCAGTTTTAGTATTCCTCAAAAGAACAACTTTTCATCCCGTCCCACTGCTACGTGACAAATATTTGGCCTTATCTTAACACTATATCGACATGAATAACCGCCGTGCCACACAGGCATCTTGGAGAGCAAAGAGGAGAAACCTACACAATCTGACTCATGCTGAAGACCTTGAAATTGCATGGGATGACTCAAGACCTGCAGTCCAACTGACTCACGCTCTGACAGGGAGGCCACGGACTCTGACACGAAGACGTGCGATTGTGCCAAAGTGGAAGGAGGATTTTTATTTATTTATCTTTTAACACTTACACTAACAGGGTTTAGAATAGCCAGTGTCACAACAGCAGCATTGACGCACTTGCTGAACTTTTCACACAGACTTACAGAAAATAATACGCACAGCATAATGACACGTCTTGAGTGCATGAAGAAAGTGAGAAACAACTACTGTTTTCATTCAATTTCATTATTCTTTCATTCATTATTTATTTATTTATTTAAGAACTGAAGATGGTGTAAATTGAAAGATTTTCTTTTGTTTGTGCACTTTTTTTGTTATTCTATAACATGTTTTGCACTAGAGCACGTTATGAAAATAAATGTTTCTTCTTTTTTTTTTGCATCAGTAATCAGCCTCTAGTTTGGATTATTCCTTTTAGAGCCAGTGTGCGAGTTCTTTTCATCATCTTTCATTTAATGTCAGACATTCTTTTTAATAACATTTTACAGGTTTTTTCAATGGTTTGCCTTAGTGCCAAGGCCAGGAAACATTTCCATCCCCTCGGGGGGAAAAACAACGAAAATACAAGGTTACATCAACACTATTCAAATGCACAATTTCTCACTGATAATAGTCAATTCTGACACGGTTTGTGCTAGAAATGCTTGCTCAATAGTGTCGTTATCACTACAGTTTGAATATTACAAACACAAACAGCCTTATAGAGGCAAAAGACAGTGAATAAGCATTTTTTCCTTTTTCTACTTTGTTTGAATAAGAAGACATCGGCACCTTGGCCAGAGCCCAGAGAAGCCTTACAGAACCATGAGAGATCCTTTACTAAACACTTAACATTATTGTTTTTGGGTTAACACCGCCGAGAGCCCAAAGCACGGTTCTGTGGTTAGCTGATAACATAGAGGCGTTTGGAGAAGATTATTAGAGTGGGAGAGGGCAAGGGTGGTGGAGAGACAGTGAGGAGGAAAAGAGAGACGATGAGAGGGAAATTTTTGAAAGAGGCAGGGGGAAGAGAGGAAAGAACGCGAGCCAATAAGAAAGAGAGACGGGGGAAGACACAAAGAAGGAGACCTGGCAGGAGAGAAAAAGAGAAAAGTAGGCACAGAGAAAGCGGCACATGAAGTGCAAATAAAGGAATAAGAAGTAATACACAGAGGGATCAGTGTGCCTCAGTGAGCAGTCAGTCACTCAGTCAGAGACTCAGAGGATGAAGTTGGCACTGTGATCACACACTGAATACATAAGTCCTGTAATCACTGCCTAGTTAGCCAGACTAATGGGCCTTCAGAGGGCGGAGAGAGAGAGCAATATATATATAGAGAGAGAGACGGAGATAAGAGAGAGACAGAAAAAAGTTGAGCAAAGAAAACCAGAAGGGAGAGGGGAAGGGTCACTGAAAGGAGAGAGAGAGAGAGAGAGAGAGAGAGAGAGAGAGAGAGAGAGAGAGAGAGAGAGAGAGAGAGAGAGAGAGAGAGAGGAGACAAAGTAAAAAAGAGCTCTCTCTCACTCACTCTCTCTCTCTCTCTCCATCTCTCTCTCTGCTACCCATGGCTCGAACTAATAGCCGTGACACACATTAGCTGCTAAACATCAATTTCAAAGGTCGTTTCATAAATAATTGCCCGTCATTATAGGGACAGGGTGGATCTGTGGGCCAGTCATGCTATTTCTGTCATTTTGGCCTCAGCCCCATTCTGAACACACACACAATGGGCTGGCTTTCATCATTAAAAGAAAAAAAAAAAAACCCACAATATGATCCCAGCCAGACGACAGATGATTCATACAGAATAACAGTCTGCTTCGGCCACATTATGCGGAGAGCTAAGCGGAGAGAGCATGTTTTACAAAGTCTGGGACCTTGTGTTTGGGTCACTAGAGTTCTGCGGCTCTTGATTCAAATCAGAAGAGCTGAAAGAACTGTAGGGTGAGTTCACCTTTTGTTGGAAGACTCGAGACGAATTCCTCCCCAACGGAGTTGGGGAGGAATTTCAAGGAGCTTTCACTGGAGATTTTTACTGAATGTCTAGGCTATACAAACTGATGTTCTTCTCAAGTGTTACTGAGGAAAACATATATAATAAAGCAGTCTGAAGAACTCATTTATGAAGAGAAGGCACAGAAGTTTCCCCCATAATAAAAGCACAGGCAATCTCGATGCTGACTCACTTTAACATAGTCTCAAGTTATAACAGTGTACAGCAAAAATATATATGTAATATATATGTATGTATGTATATATATATATATATATAAATACATAAATATATATATAAACAGCATGATTATTGCACAGGTGTGCCTTGGGCTGGTCACAATAAAAGGCCACTCTAAAATGTGCAGTTTTATGTTGAAAAAAGACATTTATTAGGCACTGAACTATGAATCTCACATGATTAGGGCTATAGATATGCATTTTTTGAAAACCAGTCAGTATCTGGTGTGACCACCATTTGCCTCATGCAGTGCGACACATCTCCTTCGCATAGAGTTGATCAGGTTGTTGATTGTGGCCTGTGGAGTGTTGGTCCATTCCTCTTCAGTGGCTGTGAGAAGTTGCTGGATATCGGCAGGAATCGGAACACGCTGTCGTACACACCGATCCAGAGCATCCCAAACATGCTCAAAGGGTGACATGTCTGGTGAGTATGCAGGCCGTGCAAGAACTGGGATGTTTTCAGCTTCCGGGAATTGTGTACAGATCCTTGCAACATGGGGCCGTGCATTATCATGCTGCAACATGAGCTCTGGTGGACATTCCTGCAGTCATGCCAATTGCACGCGCCCTCAAAACTTGCGACATCTGTGGCATTGTGTTGTGTGATAAAAACTGCACATTTTAGAGTGGCCTTTTACTGTGACCAGCCCAAGGCACACCTGTGCAATAATCATGCTGTTTAATCAGCATCTTGATATGCCACACCTGTCAGGTGGATGGATTATCTTGGCAAAGGAGAAGTGCTCACTAACACGGATTTAAACAAATTTGTGAACAAAATTTGAGAGAAATAAGCCTTTTGTGTGCATAGAAAAAGTCTTAGATCTTTTATTTCAACTCGTGAAAAATGGGAGCAAAAACAAAAGTGTTGCGTTTATATTTTTGTTCAGTATATATGTGGTTGTGACCGCATACTCATGGCCCAGGACTATGGATTTAATACAAAAAAGGATTTATTCACTTCATTCATACAGCTTCATAAGGCTTATAGTAGTGTACATTTTGATATATTCACGTTTGTTGTTGTTGCGTGTGTGTGTGTGTATTTGTTTCATGTGTGTGTGTCTGAGTGTGTGAGAAGGAGTAGAGTTGATGAGTTTTTAAGGTGTTTTCAGTCGTTTTTTCCTTTGTTTTGCTGTGAGATGTTTTATTAAACAGCATCCAAAGTCTAAGCATCTCCCTCTACCTCCGTCCCTCCCTCCCTCGCTATACCCGATCTTTTCATCCAGTTTGTATGATGTATTAATTGAGTTGTTCAGCCTTGTTGGCACGCAAAGATGAGACATAGTGGCAGATAACAAAGAGCACCGAGGGAAGAGAAGGCTGTAGGAGAAGAGTTACGGTGCCAGGGTCAAGTATTCAAAAGAAAGAGAGGGGGATATTAAACACACAGAGACGAACACAGGCATCCGTCACACAAGCCTCCGTCAAGTGTTTATCCGGCTCTTACACAACTCATCTCTTCACATAATGGTTTCATAGCAACATGACGACAGCGCTGTCGCGGGGGCCACTTCGAAGGGCCACCAAGGTTAAGGGGTCTCCGTCTTTGTGTTGGAGCCGGGGTCATGGGAAAACAGCGGAACAGTGTGCGGTTGTGATTTTTTAATCGCGTCTCTTGAGCTGAGAGCTACAAAGGGAAGAGTTCCAAGGCCAAACATTGAACCTGAAAGGAGAGAGAAAAGAGCAGGAAGCAGACAGGAAGCTAGGGCTATGCTCTCCATGGCCAACAAACACAGACACAGCAATACATGTATACCAGGGCTGAACGGTTCATATCATCACAAGTTTCTCTTGTCGTCATTTTTTTTAGAACTTTTAAACTGTTTAAAGAAAAGTGATTTTGTTTAAAAAAAAAAAATAGATGTCAGTGTGCAGGATTTACTGAGTTTGAGTCTGATGAAAGGTTTTCACTGATATTGTACTTGATTCATGGACCAAAGATCACCTGCAGCTCTAACACACCTTGTTTAGAAATCCATTTTAGACGCCTCTCTCTCTCTTAAGCAATTAATTGCAGCCTCTGTGATTTGGAAATTGCAGAAGTTCATATTACAATTTCAATTTTTTTTTTTTTTTAATAATTGTTCAGCTCCAGTATATACACATGTGGACACACATACACACACACTCCTCTGCGCTCTCCCTTCAGCAACCGCATGCTGTACTCTAGGCACCACACACACACCAACGCATTCTGCCTCAGACGCGCGCACATTCCTTCCATCACACGTATATAAAATCTCTCTCTCTCTCTGCTGAAACGCAGCTCACAAACACAAACGCACTCCCGCCGCACACAAAATACACACAGCCGACTTAATTCCCTCCCAGAGAAAGGGGCTCATTTCATAATTCGCCTCGGTAATGTTCAATAGTTTCACGGGGGGATTAGCTCCGACGCCGCTCCGCTGTCCTCGCTGCGACCCGCGGGCTACTTATCAGCCAGCCTCCACCCGGCCAGACCCGGGGGCTCAGTGAGCTCAGCCTGCCCAGGGAGAGCGCTCCGAGACGGGGATAAGCGCAGGCCACCGACCATCCTCCGGGACGAGCTATTGTCCAGGCATTATCCGTCTTATTACACAACAGGAGAGAGGAAGGAGATGCAAATAGACA
This sequence comes from Centroberyx gerrardi, assembly GCF_048128805.1. Taxonomy (NCBI): domain Eukaryota; kingdom Metazoa; phylum Chordata; class Actinopteri; order Beryciformes; family Berycidae; genus Centroberyx; species Centroberyx gerrardi. The sequence continues at coordinate 19,277,487 of NC_136015.1, forward strand.
CCGAAACTTGGAACAGGCCACAACTAAGATGGAAGGGAGAGAGAGATATGAATATACATTTAGCTTCAGAATAAGCCGTAAGTGCTGTAAGAGGGGGATAGAGCGAGAGAGGGAGATACGGATGCACATTTAGCATCACAACAGCCAGGAGGTAGAAGAGAAGGAGGGGTGGAGAGGAAATTAGATCAATTTTACACACAAAAACTTTGCATGTAGGATGTAAAATATACAGATACATGCCAGTGGCCCTAAAAGAGAGAGATTTTTCTTCTTTTATTGCAATACTCTATTGATTCCTGAAGGGGAAATTCTCTTCTATATCTTTCCCTCTCTCCACGGGGAGGTCAGAGGTCGGGCTCAGCTACAGAGCAGCAGTCCTGGAGCTGGTGGGGATTCAGTGATTTGCTCAGGGGCACTTCAGCAGGGTGGCAACATGCGGGGCTTGAACCCGGCTCCTCCGGGTGAGGGATGCACTCCCTTTCTCACTATGCCACCCTGCTGCCCAAAGACGTGGAGGGGAAGATGATATATAGGCCTACAAAAGCAATACAGTAATACAGCTCCAGGACAGATAAAAGGGATAAATGGATGAGGATATGAAGTGTCACATAAAAACACAAACAGGCATATAAAAGATAAATGCTGTGTATAAACACACACACACACACAAATCAAGACAGACTTTGTAAAACACACACACAAATGCACACACCCTCTAAGACAAATGGTGTCATGGCACATATTTTGTCCCTGATATACACACACACACACACACACACACACACACATCAAGCCAGCCAGTGGGACCATAACAGCAGTTCCAACAACAGAGCACATTAACTTCAAACTGGGCTCTCCTTTTAACAGTGTCATTAAACTTTCAGCTCCAATAATGTGACATACTGTAAAGAGACTGGGCTGACTGTTCTCAGGCCCGCTGTGCAATTACCTACATGCTGCACTACATTGGGCTAAATGGTAAAGCGCTATCACGGTACAGTGCATGTCTCTCTCATCTATACAATGGGCTAAAATTAGCTTTCAGGCTGGAGCTGTAGTTTGCAATGGGGAGCGCTGATATAAATTGCCGCTGATGGATTATATCTGCTTGGATCTCCGAAAAGGCAACTTATCAGGAATCAAATAAAAAAAAAACATAACCTTATTGAAATTAAAATGTGTTTTTTTGAAACTGCACAGTCTGTTTTGAATGACTTTCATGGTGCCGCCTCCCGCGGGAAATTTACCGAGCAAAGTTTATACAGTCCTGACTGTACAAACTTTGAACAGAATTTTAAAAAGGCAAAACAATGGAAAACAAAAGATGAAAACGCCTAAGCATACCAAGGTTAAAGCCGCCTGGAAGCTAAGACTACTGGCGATGTTTTAAAATCACTATTACTGAAGCTACAAGTGAAGCTACCTTGATGTCGGCAGCAACAACCTGTATGAGAACTAGGTTGCATATGAAATGAGCACGGTACATATTGCCCACGTCTCTCTTTATATCCCCAGCACATTAATTCTCTTTCTTATCACTTTAAAATCTTGCCAACCTCCTCTGTCACATCTCCTCCACCCCCACTTCTCCCTTTTTCCTCCCCGTCTCCTTTTTCTCTACCTCTCTTCGCAGCGGCAGCCTTGAATCTGAATGACCACCTGTTAAGACAAATCGCTGCTAGGGGGAATAAGAGAGAGTGTGTGTGTATGTATGTTAGTGTGTGCGTGGGTGGGAGTGAGAGAGAGACGAGAGACCGAGAGAGAGAAAGAAAGAGTTATTGAGTGAGTCAGAGTGAAAATGAAAGCGAAGTGTGTGTGTGAGAGAGAGAAAACGGGAGAGGAGGAAGGCGTGAATGTAGAAGAAAGCGAGGAGCGACTGAAAAAAGAAAAAAAGCGAGAAAGAGGGGTAGAGTCATGTACCTAAGGGAGACAAAGAGATGCTATTCAAGTTATACCTGCCACCACTGGATAAATACAGAGCTGCGAGGCTCTCTTATTACAGTATGTTCCCAAGTTCCCGGGCAGAATTTTTCCTCTTTTTTCTTTCTCAGTCAGACACACAGAGAGAGACAGAGAGAGAGGAGGCAGAGTGCAATGCGAATGAGAGAGAGAGAAACGGACAGAGAGAGAGAAAGAGAGAGAGAGAGAAACAGACAGAGAGAGAGAAAGAGAGAGAGAGAAAGAGACCAGAGAACTTTTTTCATTTGGAGGGCCTTGTTAAAAGGTTGTAATTGGTTGTCTGGATTGATATAGTGAGGGTGGTGAGAGCGCTGTCAGGTCTCATTGTTGGGACAGAGCGGCTGCTAGGTAGACCTGAGGATAGTGTTTTACTGGGAACTATGCTCAAAGTCAAACTTTTACCAAAGCAGACCAAGGCCAATAGGGACACACACACACACACACACACACACACACACACACACACAAGTAGCTGAATTGTACAAATTTAAATAAGATAATGGTGTGTGGAGAGGAGGAGACGGGATGATATATTAATGTCGGGATTTCTCCGAAGTTTGTCTTGCCTCCCAAGCACCTCCACTTACCATCAAAAAGTGTATCAGGTAGGGATGGGACGATGTATCGAAATTCAATATATCGCAATACAAAAATATGCCAATACGTATCGTTGATATTCGTTACATTTTATTCTCCTGTAGTAATCACACATGAGATTGATGGCCCATCACAGTTTCACAAGCTCTTCATCCAAATTATAGTATTTGGACTTTGTAATGACATTTTTAAATTGTTGTTTGCATTCTAGCAAGACAATGCCATTGCTAGAAAGATTTGTGTCATACTTTGTTGTCATTGAACTTATATTTACTACATCATATCATTGTATCCAATTGTGAACCCCATATCGCGTACTGAATCGTATCGTGAGATAAGCAGATCTTCTCATCACTAGTATCAGGACATATAGGACACACAGACAGAACAGTTCAATAATGCAATTTTACATTTGTTATCCACAGAAATCCACTATGCATTTCTTGCTCCATTGTTTAGAATGTAGGGAGTGGTAATTTATTCCTGAAATCTAGAAACATCCACATTGTTGCCTGATGTGCGAAGGATGTCTGCCATAGATCCTGATGAAGAATGATGGCAGCCAGTGCTGTGCCAAGGCACAAATGGCTCATCTGGGGCACAGAGAGCACACAGGTGGCACTGCTGGCAATTACAGTGGAGAGGAGGGCAGAGAGGGCACTGCTCTGCTCCGAGGGTGCAGCTGAGGTGAGCTGTGTGTACATTTAACAAGATGATTTTAAAGGTAAAGGCAATGGAACGGATGGGAAGCGGCACTATGCAGAAGCAATGCCGTGCCATGTTCCTGTGTTCCTGTTTTTCCTTTAATTTTGCTTCAAAAATGTAAATGTGGACATTGTTAGCGAGGGGGAAATGGTGCTTGGGGGACAAATTTATTAATACAGTTTTCTTCCTCAATAATGAATACAAAACAGTTTCTTGTTGTTTGTTGTTTATTGCTTTTGTTTCTGTTTATTGCCTGCATTTCTCCTCTGAGACTGTTGGCTGCTGCTGTCAGGTAGAAACATCGCACTTTATTATTTAGGCAAGGCCACTTTAACCCTGGCTTTTTAGCACAGGGGGGGGATGAGCCGTTTAAAGGAAAGAGTGCAGCATTCAAGGAGAACTATTTAAAGGAAGGACGGAGTGGTAGATAGATAAAACTTAAGAAGCAAATGCAGAAACCACTTCAGAAACATTTGACGCACTAAAAGCAGAGTGCTGGGGAAAAAAAAGCACTGGAATATTCCATGTCAGAGTCAGCTAGGCAAACAAGAAGGTGAAAGAGACTCTGGTATAGCAAGGTTTTTCAGCAAGAGATTCAGGCAGATACAGAGAAAAAGAAAGAGACAGAGAGAGAAGCGATGGAAAGACTGAGGGGAGTTAGAGAGAGATTGTGTGTGAGAGAAAGACACAGAAAAAAGACAGATACAGAAAAAGATCCAGAGAGAGATATTCAGATGGTTGTTGCTCTATCTGCTGTAGCTCCAACTCTGTCTCTGTGGGTTCATGGTTCATGGCCTAGCTGCCACCGCCGCCATACACCATGTATGGAAATCTCCCCTTTCCCACAGATTTAGAGAGTTTATCTATTTTGTCTATCTGTATCTTTCTTCTCTAATGAGTACAAAACAGGCCATGCTAGACAGAATTTGAATATCAACAACCTGTCAAAAATTTTAACCTTGCGAAGTTCATGTAAATCATTAAAAATCCTTCATGTTCCAAATCAAAAGCATCTTTGTGCCAAAATAATTTTCATTCCACTACAAACTAAGATGAATGAAAAGAGGCATTTGGCAAACTAAGCCTGGAACTGAACTAAACTGAACAGAGCTAAGAGGGAAAAAAAACCACAGGACACATCGGACACTACTATTGGATGAGCTTACTCAATGAGATATCCATTCAACACTCGAATATTATTGAAGTAACTAGAAAGCTCTTTGCCTAGAAAGTAAGAAGTAACCATTTGTATTTTTATTGAGTAATGAGCGTCAGAAAACTTTCTCTCTCCCTCTCTCTCTTACAAAAGGATACACTGTGTTTTGAATCAAACCCTCCATATGCTACGTCAAAAGGCCATCATTTCTGCATAACCCTATTTAAGGGATTGCAGCATCTAGGGCAATTCTGTACTGGTTAAAGTAAACAACGTTGCGTGTGCATGTGTGCGGTGCTCAGTGAACCAGTGCTATATGGGCTTATGCAACATCACAGCTCACAGAGTTCATGGCTCCACATGCGGTGGGAAGAGACGGAGCTCACGGTCTTCATTGAATCCTACAGAATATTACGGACACGCCTGCAGACAGATGCAAGTTTATTCATTCATAAAGAACAGCATTCAACTACAAGTGGGCTTTACATACTGTAAGTGGACATATGGATGGCTGTGTCATTATGTATATATGAAGATACAAGACAGGTGTTAGATAATTTAGTAGGTTTCTATGCAATACAGAAGAATATTGCTTCATTATAGATTGGTAGCCAGTGTCAAGTGAAATATCAGGCTTGTTTGCCTGTGTACAATAAATCCCAAAGGGTTGTGAAAAACTAGAAAATGCCACTGATGGGAGATTTACAAGAGGAAGCATATGCAAACTTTCCCTTTCCCTCTGCTCTCTCAAACACACACCTTTCCCTCTGACACACACACACACACACACACGTACACACACACACAATTACAGCCCCTTGTTGCAGTGACAAGCTGGAGAGTTAACCTTTTTGTGTGAAGAGGACCGTTTCAAATGTCATAAAAACAAAGCGCTTAAAGCAGAAGTGGCATATGTGCAGCGTGCGTGCCTGTGCGCTCACACACACACACCTGTGTTCTCACGTGCCTGTGCACAGGTTAATGTGGCCGTGCGAGTGCGTGCGCACATATTAGCGTGCCTGCATCTGCATGTCATGCGCGTTTGTGCTCGAGCAAGCGTAAATGCCAGTATGTACTGTATGTGTGTGTGTGTGTGTGTGTGTGTGTATACGTGAATACAAGGCCCCGCCTGTGTGCTTCCATTCCAGTGTACATGTGCATGTTGAGCCCGGGTGTTAGTGCTGGGAGCGCCGAGCCTGAGAAGCCTTTCAGAGGACTGTTGAATAATAGAAGGCTGTATCTTTGCACTGTGCCACTACTTTCTCCATCTACTCCCTCCGTCTCTCCTCAAGTCCAGCCAGCCAGCCAGCCAGCCAGCAGACTGCATTATTTAACTAGACACTCATTCAGGCCACTATCTTAAATAGAGACTGCTGGGGCCTTATAGCTCAATGTTAGTGCAAGAGAGAAAGAGAGGGAGGAAGAGGAAACAGAGAGAGGGAAGATGATGGAGGAAGGGATTGACAGAGATAATGTGTGCGTCTGTGAGAGCGAGCGAGAGAGAGAGAGAGAGAGCGGTAAAGGTATCGTTTCTTTTTTTGTTTGTCACCTCGCCTTGTCACGTTCATCCTTAACGACACACTCATCCGATTTTCCTTCTCACCTCTCTCGCTGTTGGTTCGCCTCCACTCCTCCCTCACTCCCTCCATCCTTCACATCTCTCCCTCTTTAGCTTACCGCCCACCACACCTCTCTCTCTCTCTCTCTCTCTCTCTCTCTTCTCCCGCTCTCTCATTTTTTTCCTCCCATTACCCCCCCCCCCCCCATTTCTGCACTCGTCTGCCTTTACCTCACCTTACTTTTTCCTCTCCTCCTCTTTCGCTCCCTCCATTTCTCCCTCTCTCTTATTCATAAGTGAGGGAGGGGAGGGGAGGGGAGGGGAGGGGGAGGGGGGGGCAGAGCGGTTACATAAGTGCAGAGGAGCTCCAAGGTTTTGTGCTGACTTTGTTTTCCCTCTGGTTCAATTCGAGAACCACTTTAGATTAAATTAGACTGTCTTCTACTACATTCACCTCTCCTCGTCTCTTTCATTCTCCCCCTCCATCCCTCCCTCCCTATAGTTCCCTTTTATTCACTGACAGCTGAAAGAATGACGAGTAGCTGCAGCACTGATGTACACAGGGTCGATGTGGGGTCAACACACACAAAAACACACATGGAAACAACGATCTACCACTCTAAAACCCGAAATCAGTTGATGCATTTACACTCAATATCTCCCTCTCATGCAAACACACACACAAATCGTGTCTTTCTCACAGCCAATTTTCTCTTATACGCGCCACTGAGGACACTGTGCACTCACTTGGGGTTCAAAGTGCCCCTTTTCACAGAACTAAAAAGATGAATGAACACACACTAGACACACTAATAGAGACATAACAGTATTCATCCCAGCGCAGCGCCCCTGCTGAATTCCTCCTCCACTAACGTCAGAAACATTAATAGTTTCTGTTTTTTTGGGGTTTTTTTTACATAAAACTTCAGAAACTGGCAGAAAATAAGACACAGAGGCTCTAGGCTGTGTTGTTCAGAACTCGCAACTCGATCCCAAAAAAGGTGAGATGTGGTGAGTCAGACTCAGCTCAGGAAACATGTTAAAGGCGCATCAAGTAATCTAAGACATTCATCGACCTCATCCAAAAAATGACAACATCATCAACTGTCTGACACAGCGAACAGTAGCCTGTAACTGACACGAATAATAAAGTCACATTTTCACAAGAGAGACGAGTAAGCTAACTAGAGCAGAAAACACCAACAGAAGCATCTAGTGGAGAGGTAATACTGCTTTGTCATTTGCTTTTTATAGACTTGAGAATAAAATGTCTTGCGTTTGCTCGCTCCATCTTTGAGCAGAGTACGGGTCAGAAAAAAATGAGTTTTGAAAGCTGGAAATCTTGGCACCTGGCAAAGTAAGAATCATTCGTATTCATTAACAATCAACCCCTGGCAGTTTATTATGGTCATTTTGAGCCAAAAATCGTAAAAAATCGTACTCTGTGCCCGTTATATAATGATTTAATTGGTTAGGCCTCCCGTCACGTGCACAGTTTTCATCAATGCAGCGAGTCGCAATGTCAGGGAAGTTGATTAGGTTTTTTTCCCACTTTGGAAACGTTGGAGGAGTCTGTGGCTGGAATCCTGATTGGATCTCTCCTCCGCTGGTCTCGGTATCAGCGATCACTATAGATCAGTGGCTGGCTGGGGAAAACGGAACACGACGAGTTGAAAAAGACACATTAATGTTGAAAATTTTTGTGTAAAGCCGCCTCATTATACTTTGTAAGAGAAAGTGTTGTTCACGGGGACATTCTGCAGACGCACAGGCAGAGAGTAAAGCCTGCTGTGGCTGAGAGAGTCTTTGTAGAGGTGCCCTTCACTAATTATAGGCAGGGAAACCATCACTACACTTTCTGGACCAGGCATTTTTCTTAATTGAAATGAGATGTGCAAATAGCCAGCAATAATGTGTGCGTGTGTGTGTGTGTGTGTGTGTGTGTTAAATGACTATGTTTCTGGTATATTCAACAGAGATTTCTTTCTGTTTTCATACTTATTTCAGGTACCCAGGTTACATTTCATCTGTCCATTCCCATGTGGCCAGCATTGATGTCTCAGTAGCTCTACTGGCTTATCAAATATGAAATTACATATCACACCAATTACCCAGCCTTGCTTGACTTAGCAAAGCACCTTGGTTGTGATTATTTATTATTTGCGGCTCTAGTCGTCCCCGTTCCCTCTGAGACACTTAGCACCTCGACTAACAACTTTCTTGCGGGAAACCGTAGCTACACAAGGCACCTACACACACACACACACACACACACACACACACACACACTCCACCCTCACCTTCCTCTCAACCTCTTAAGTCGTGGTATTGTAATGTAAAAGACAATTGGTTCTATATGGGCGAGCTCCTGGGCCATCTGCCATCCTCTAATAGCTTCATATCAACTCATTTCAAATAACCTCCGTCTTATTGCCATGACAGGAGCACAATGTTGTGAAAAAGCAGCAGTTAATAGAAGTTAATACATATGCATTAGCCGTCGTTTGAGCGTGTCAACAACAGCGGATTATTTCGCATTCATGAAAGAGACGACGACCTTGTCTGTTAGCCCACTCGTCTTCCTGCCGAGGCCACTGGAGGTGAAGTGTTTCTTACTGACGGCTTTGGACAGCGCTGCCTGATATATCCGCCATTTATATGTAATTCAGTGACAAAATCCACAGAAAAAAATAAATCTGCGCCAGCACTCTGCTAGCCTCGGGGACCTTTCTCCTCTCCTCTCCCCTTTCTCGCCCCCTCCCTGCTCGCCTCCTTCTGTCCTGTCCCTTCCTATCCACTCCTCTCTTGTCTCCTGCCCTCAGGCGTCCTTCTCCTCTCCTCTCCTCCTCTCCGTCTCCAGAAACCCTCTTTTCCTTTTTCCCTCTCCTCTCCGATCCCTGTGCCGTTACCCTCCCTTCCTCTCCTCTATACCTTCGGGGACATCACCTCTCTTCTCCTCCCACCAATTCATCTTTACTTTCTCTTCCTATCATCCAAGTCGTGTCAGCACCCCATCTGTGGACCGTACAGCCTCTGCCGGCTCCCCGCGGGCCCGGCGGCCATTATCCTCCGCATCGATCTCTGCTGCATCGATGAACGATAGCAGCAACAGACGCAGAGGAGACAGAGGGAGAGGAGGGAGGGAGGGAGGGAGGGATGGATGGATGGAGGGAAAATGGAGGGAGAGGGGGGTGAAATGAGGTGAGTGATAGATCGAGTAAGGGGGGACATAGAGGGGAGAGAGGTAGGGAAATACAAGAGAGGTAAAGAGCAGAGGGAAAAGATGATGGAGCGAGGGAGGGAGGGAGGGGATTGTGGGACTATTCGTCAATAGTCAGCAGCGCGACCTTGGGGATCGATGGGGCCGACAGCCAATCAGTCAATGGGCGCCATAACTAGCTCTGCTAGGCAGGGACAGAGAGGGGAGAGGGAGAAGAAAAGAAAGGGATGGTCGGAGAAGTCGATAGGCCAGAAAAACAGACCGCCTGTCTGCTCTGACACAAGGCTTTGTATAAACAGAGCGGAAAACAATAGGAACAGAGTGAAGGGCGACAGAGGCTGGGAAGAGAACAAGGATTAGATCAGATGGACAAATGTGAGGTGAGCTAGCGTGTAATGAATAGAAACAGATAAGACTTAGACGCTCTGTGTGAGTCTATGTGCATTCATTTGTGCCTTATTTCCTTTAGACGACACCATGGTAACAAGCTAGCCTTCCTGGAGTGAAGAGTGAAGAGTGTGGTGTGTGTGTGTGTGTGTGTGTGTGTGGGTGTGTGTGTGTGTGTGAGTGAGTATTCTCACACTCCCAGCAAGTCCTGTTGCTGTCCAGATGTTGATCTTGACCTCTGTCAGTGTTAACACAAGAGAAAAGGATTGTGGAGCTAACTAGACCAGAATATACGCCAGGCAAAAACCAACACCTAGACAAGTGAGGTACAAGTTGAGTTCAACCTGTAATAAGGTATACGGAAGACAGGTTCTGCGTGCGTGTGTGTGTGTGTGTGTGTGTGTGTGTGTGTACTGTGCCCCTTCAGGTTTTTATCCTTTTCACAAGTGCCTACTGCAGTAGAATGAGTGCCGTCCAGCTCATTTCAGACAACCCTTTAATGATTTGGTTGCGCAGCCGGTGATAGTGGATTCATATCAGATGGGAGCTCATCAGCAGAATCGAGCCGGCTGCTCCACAAGAGACCTACTGCATTCACTCTGAAACAAAGACACACACACACACACACACACAACAAAAAAAACTAGGAACCTACAGAGCCAAAGGAGTAATGCCAGAATCACTAGAAGCAGTGTAGCTCCTCACCTCGGCAACTGAACCATTCTTACACACACACAAACACAGCACACACACACACATACACCAAGGAGTCCTTGGGCAATCATGGTTATTAATTATCAAGCCAAGGCGATAAATAAATAATGCAGAGTGGAGCAGTGGCAGTAAGCTGTGAGTGGTTGGAATGCCAGATTGTGCCAAACCACAGCAGCAGCAGTAGGTCAGTAATTAATGAAATCAAAGAGCTGTTCTAATGAGAGACGAAGAGCACTTCCCTCACTGATGACTCTCCCCCCCTCGGGTAAACAAGAAGAACCCAATATGAGAGAACGCATAAAACGCCTAGGCACACACTGGCAGTTTGGTCTCAAACACAAGGATACACATACACGAGGATACAAATGTGTGAGCGCACTACGCAAACAGTAAAGTCGCAAACGCGCACGGTCAGAGACACTGAGAGACAAACACATTAACACGCAGTTTAGTCGCAAACACACACATACACAAATTAGCAAAATCTTTCCGATCCTGTGGGATGGTGCAGCCGGGCTTATGCTTCTCATTTGTACCGCTAACTGTCGCCGCCACAAACCCTCTTCCTCGCCCTCCTCCGCATCCTCCTACCAGCTATTATCCCATTTCATTTCTCCTCGGCCAATTGTTTATTTGCTTATCGCCGGGCAGATAATAGAGCAGTATTAATCCGCTAATTCCTCATTTTTTAACGGACCAATTCAGCCGCTTATGTAAATGAATGGAAGGGGCGAGACTGGGTTCTATACAGCATCGGCTGCGCTGGCCGACTGGCTGGCTGACTGGGGGATTTAATTATCAGGTCTAATTACTTGTTTTCCTCTAAATGTTAACCACGGGACCGCTGCTGCTGCCGCTACTCTTGCTTCCCTGGGTGCTAATGGGAGGCAGCCGCTGGTTTCACTGGAGGGAACGGGTGGAGAGAAGGGAGAGCATCACAGGAGGCAGGGACATCTTTCCTCGGCTTGCCAGTTTAAATGATCAGTTTGTTGTCCCTCTAACTAGGGGGTTTGTGACTTTGGTGGTGGCAACAAAACCCATGCGTTACACTGTGTGTGTGTGTGTCCAAGCCCATTTCTGTTTTCATACGGGATAAACAAAAAGACAAAACGGAGCAGCCCTTGTTGTCGTTGTCAGGAGAAAACCTTGTATCTCCCATCATGGGGACTGATACATGCATGGTCGTCAAGCTAAAAACAAGGCTGCTTTTCTTCTTCTTTCCTGAAATGTTGACATTTTGGAGGTATGAGGTTTTCACCCGACAACATCGTTATGTCTACTAGAGCTGAGGGTCAGCGGAGAGATGTAGCGAGACCTGGGATTGTACCAGTAAAGGAATAATTTAATATTATATTGAATCCAATTTCATCCTGTTAAGCCCGCATTGTAAAATAATTGTGAAATTGTCAGATGCAATCATCCAATCTAATTAACAGAATCCAAACTCATATACTTGCTTGCTTATGGAAGTCCATTGTCTCATTCATTAAATCTACCATTACCACATACACACAAATGTACACACACACTCACATTTTCCCTGACATCTTCGCAGTGACACACATGCAGTCACCGCTCACTCCCACGAGTCACTGCGGGAACTAGTAACACACACACACACACACACACACTCATGTATCTCAAATGACAGCAGCAGTGCGTGTGTACGTGCACGCTCACGTGCGTGCGTATTTGCGGTGACGATAGATTGAATCAATATCATATCCTCAGGATAGACACGCAGCGAGCGAGTGAAGCAACATGTTGAGTGATAAAAACTGCAGATGGGTCCTTGGGTAATTATAGTTCATCAACATGACAAGTCAGCACTCACTAATCATGTCATTAATACACACAAGTACACACACGTACAATATTACCACAAACTCACAGCAATGCCATAATCAGCCTACAGTAATATGACAGAGGGGCTGGCAGTGGAAAAATACACCAGTAGCTGTCTATAGTAATATGGCAAGGGAGAGAAATAACATAAATGGGAGAGGATAGTGAAATATCACTGTTGCCATGTTGAGCATTTTTTGTAAAATATCTAAGCTAAATGGGATTATGGGATAATTAAATGAGATAGTCTTCCAGAAAGGACATCTTTGCACATGATCGTGCGAGTCACAGACATCATCACAAATCAACAAGTAAAACACAACTCAGCTGGTATCAACCATTAATTTGAAGGGACTTATTATTTATATGATATAGTGTGCGATCCTTTCCTCTAAACAAGGACTGACATTTTCACCAGCTCACCGAATTAATCTTCAGACCAGGCTGTAATGCAGAATTTTTCCTCACTAGCCAGAATCTGAATGGAAAAGGTTTGGAGATGTCAAAATTTCTTAATTTCCCCTCTTGTCACTAAAGCTTACAGTCTGCAGAAGCTGAAGCATCACTCTCGCCTCTTCCATCACAATAATTGAGATGTTCAAACGGAAGAAGTCGATGAAGCTGGATCAGCGCAGCAACATTAAGGAAACGCACGCCGAAGCCGCCGCTATACTTCTTTCTGCACCACTACATTTTAATCACACATACCTTTCTCACTGCAGATGACCGCACACACACACACACACACACACACACTCACCATCTCGTCCATTCCATGCTGATAGTGCCTAGCAGTTGACCTACTGATCCCCGGGGGTTAAGGGGGAAAGGTCAGCCGTCTTGACCTCTAAGTCCTCCATGACACCTTGTATCGACCGACCACGACACCTAGCGTAGAGCTCAAAAGGTCACGTCCCCGGGGGTCTCGGCCTATTGAGCGGCCGGTTGCATCGACACGGCCGAGCGGCACGGCAACCAATCAGAACAGCCGGAGCTGCATGTAGGGGGATTTGATCAAATGTATGTACACCTCATTTTACAGCCAGAAAGCCTGCAGGCTTTTTGTGCGCTCGTCTGTCGATCACAGACGCATAAATGGATTGGTGGAACCGTTTCAATACAAATACGTGATTTTGGCTCTTACACAGGCGGCTACGGGGATTTTTAGAGGGAATGAACAAACCAGGGCTAACTCAAGATGAGAGGGGGTTGAAAACAAAAATCAGAGCAGGACAACAGAAATAAAAAATACAAAGATTGGAAGAAAATGTCCTGCTAAGATTAGTGCTGCATGGCGCACTGATGTCACAGATTGATGGATGAAACACTTTGAAATGATGACACCTGAAACAGGTCTAGTCCCATTCAAGTCGGCTCCAATGTTACTTCAGTTTTTACAAAGCAGTTCTACTCTGTTGTTCTGTGTGTGTCCGTTCTTCTCTTGTCAAGTGTGGTGCGGAGTCAGACGTATGTTATCTTGCTGTGTATGTTATTATGAATGTTATCTAATTAAGGTATATACTGCATTCTGTTCTATACACTTCCGCTGCAGGAGAAAGAGGGCTCGAATGCTGAGTGTAAAGTGTATGATTTAGATCCAATTACCTTACCAGCAAGGCAGATAGAGAGATAGTGTGTGTGTGTGTGTGTGTGTGTGTGTGTGTGTGTGTGCGTGTGTGAGAGAGAGTGAGAGTGAGAGTGAGAGTGAGAGAGAGAGATCTGGGCTCATGTTCACTGGAGACTTGTTGACAATCACAAGGAAGAGAGCCACAAGTGAACTTTGACATCGACCAATCAGAAGCCAGATGCAGAGTGCTTGGTGTCAATAGAGGAAGAGAGAAATCAAAAGGCCAGGTTTTCTGTCAGATTCTGCTCTCATTGGAAGATCCAATATCCATATCCAAGCGATACTAACAACACATCGGCCATGTTGGGGAGCGGCGGCGTTTCCTGCAGCCGCGGTGTCAACCCTCCAACCAGCAGACTAACTACATATAGATTCCTGAGCTGAGGTGACAAAAATTATGCTGGCATGCTGAGTTCACATCTCTCAAACCAATTTTCCCCGCAGGCATCATTAAAGTTTCATCTAATCTACCCAAACAGATGCACTCAAAACCAACAGGAATTTTATTAAAAGACAAAGCTGCATTCGACTCAGCTCTGTTTAACTCCACTCTACTGAACTCCACGGATCAAACGCTGAGCAGCATTACTGTGGTTTGTGGGGGAAGATGCTGTTCCAGCCACCCAAAACATTTCACTAGTGCAAAATCATATGCATTTCAAAAGATCTTGGTTTCATTTTATTGTTTTCTGTGCAACAAACAGGAATATAAACAGGAATATAAATTACTTGACCACTAACCCACAGGTAATAGTTTTTGATCAGGCTTGCATATAATTAAGTTGATTAGAAATGGTTGTGCAAATGCCATGCTAACACCCAAAAGACTAATCCCTGACATCACATTATATTTCC